>NW_026736352.1:0-73347 GCF_949786415.1 Peromyscus eremicus | reverse complement strand
GAAACAAATGCTAGCTCGCCTTACAAGAAACACACTCTGCTTTTGAGAAAAGAGCACTCTTCTACTCTTCTGTGTTTCCTATAGGACCAGAACAGTGAGCTTGCTCAGAACAAAAGAACTGTGCTTCCTACACACACGGGCCATATCTCATTCAACTCTGCTCAGGAAACTGACAAGAACAGTAGCTCCTCTTCAGTCCAATACACTGTACTTGCTGGGAACAGACACGAGTGCTATTTGCACTGTTTATGACAAAGGGAGCACAATAGTGACTTTCCTTACCAGAAAACATCCCTTGTTTGTAGGACCAGAAACTGCATGTGATTCTACTCCACTTCGGACTGGGAAACAAACGCTAGCTCAACCTTACAAGAAACACACTCTGCTTTTGAGAAAAGAGCACTCTTCTACTCTACTGTGTTTCCTAAAGGGCCAGAACAGTGAGCTTGCTCAGAACAAATGAACTGTGCTTTCTACACACACGGGCTATATCTAGTTCAACTCTGCTTAGGAAACTGACAAGAACAGTATCTCCTCTTCAGTCCAATACACTGTACTTGCTGGGAGCAGACGCGAGTGCTATTTGCCCTGTGTATGGCAATGGGAGCGAAATAGTGACTCTTCTTACCAGAAAACAACTCTTGCTCGTAGGACCAGAAACTGCATGGGATTCTACTCCGTTTCTGACTGGGAAACAAACACTAGCTAGCCTTACAAGAAACACACTCTGCTTTTGAGAAAAGAGCACTCTTCTATTCTACTGTGTTTACTATTGCGTCCCAAAATTGAGGTTGCTCACAACAAAAGAACTGTGCTTCACACACACGGGCCATATCTAGTTCAACTCTCCTTAGGAAACTGACAAGAACAGTAGCTCCTCTTCTGTCGAATACACTGTACTTGCTGGGAACAGACGCGAGTGCTATTTGCACTGTGTATGGCAAAGGGAGCACAATAGTGACTTTCCTTACCAGAAAACATCCCTTTCTCACAGGACCAAAAACTGCATGTGATTCAACTCCATTTAGACCTGGGAAACAAACACTAGCTAGCCTTACAAAAACACACTCTGCTTTTGAGAAAAGAGCACTCTTCTACTCTACTGCGTTTACTATTTGGTCCGAAAATTGAGCTTGCTCAGAACAAAAGAACTGTGCTTCCTACACACACGGGCCATGTATAGTTCAACTCTGCTTAGGAAACTGACAAGAACAGTAGCTCCTCTGCAGTCCAATACACTGTAATTGCTGGGAACAGACGCGAGTGCTATTTGCACTGTTTATAGCAAAGTGAGCACAATAGTGACTTTCCTTACCAGAAAACATCCCTTGCTTGTAGGACCAGAAACTGCAAGTGATTCAACTCAATTTTGGACTGGGAAACAAACGCTAGCTCGCCTTACAAGAAACACACTCTGCTTTTGAGAAAAGAACACTCTTCTTTTGTATTGTGTTTCCTATGGGGTCCGAACAGTGAGCTCGCTCAGAACAAAAGAACTGTGCTTTCTACACACATGGGCCATATCTAGTTCAACTCTGCTTAGGAAACTGACAAGAACAGTAGATCATCTTCAGTCCAATACACTGTACATGCTGGGAACAGACGCCAGTGCTATTTGCCCTGTATATGACAATGGGAGCATAATAGTGACTCTTCTTACCAGAAAACAACTCTTGCTCGTAGGACCAGAAACTGTATGTGATTCAACTCCCTTTAGGACTGGGAAACAAAAGCTAGCTCGCCTTACAAGAAACACACTCTGCTTTTGAGAAAAGAGCCCTCTTCTATTCTACTGTGTTTCCTATGGGGTCCGAACAGTGAGCTTGCTCAGAACCAAAGAACTGTGCTTCCTACACACGGGCTATATCTAGTTCAACTCTGCTTAGGAAACTGACAAGAGCAGTAGCTCCTCTTCAGTCCAATACACTGTAATTGCTGGGAACAAACGCGAGTGCTATTTGCACTGTGTATGGCAAAGAGAACACAATAGTGACTTTCCTTTCCAGTAAAAAACTCTTGCTTGTAGGACCAGAAACTGCATGTGATTCAACTCCATTTAGGACTGGGAAACAAACGCAAGCTCGCCTTACAAGAAACACACTCTGCTTTTGAGAAAAGAATACTGTTCTACTTTACTGTGTTTCCTATAGGCCAGAAGAGTGAGCTTGCTCAGAAAAATAGAACTGTGCTTCCTACACACACGGGCCATATCTAGTTCAACTCTGCTTAGGAAACTGACAAGAACAGTAGCTCCTCTTCTGTCCAATACACTGTATTTGCAAAGAACAGTAGTGAGTGTTGTTTGCACTGTGTATGGCAAAGGGAGCACAATAGTGACTCTTCTTACCAGAAAAAAATTCTTGCTCATAGGACCAGAAACTGCATGTGATTCAACTCCATTTAGGACTGGGAAAAAACGCTGGCTCGCCTTACAAGAAATACATTCTGCTTTTGAGAAAAGAGCACTCTTCTACTCTACTGAGTTTCCTATAGGGCCAAAGAGTGAGCTTGCTCAGAAGAAAAGAAGTGTACTTCCTACACACACGGGCCATATCTAGTTCAACTTTGCTTAGGAAACTGACAATAACAGTAGCTCCTCTTCAGTCCAATACACAGTACTTGCTGGGAACAGACGCGAGTGCAATTTGCACTGTTTATGGCAAGGGAGCACAATAGTGAGTTTCCTTACCCGAAAACATCCCTTGCTCATAGGACCAGAAACTGCATGTGATTCAACTCCATTTAGGACTGGGAAACAAAGGCTAGCTCGCTTTACAAGAAACACACTCTGCTTTTGAGAAAAGAGCACTCTTCTATTCTACTGTGTTTCCTATGGGGTCCGAACAGTTAGCTTGCTCAGAACAAAGATCTGTGCTTCCTAAACACACGGGCCATATCTAGTTCAACTCTGCTTAGGAAACTGACAAGAACAGTAGATCCTCTTCAGTCCAATACACTGTAATTGCTGGGAACATACGCGAGTGCTATTTGCCCTGTGTATGGCAAAGGGAACACAATAGTGACTTTCCTTTCCAGAAAACAACTCTTGCTTGTAGGACCAGAAACTGCATGTGATTCAACTCCATTTAGGACTGGGAAACAAACGCAAGCTCGCCTTACAAGAAACACACTCTGCTTTTGAGAAAAGAGCACTCTTCTACTCTACTGTGTTTCCTATAGGCCAGAAGAGTGAGCTTGCTCAGAACAAAAGAACTGTGCTTCCTACACACATGGGCCATATCTAGTTCAACTCTGCTTAGGAAACTGACAAGAACAGTAGATCCTCTTCAGTCCAATACACTTTACATGCTGGGAACAGATGAAAGTGCTATTTGCCCTGTGTATGACAATGGGAGCGCAATAGTGACTCTTCTTACCATAGAACAACTCTTGCTCATAGGACCAGAAACTGCATTTGATTCAGCTCCATTTAGGACTGGGAAAAAAACGCTAGCTCGCCTTACAAGAAATACATTCTGCTTTTGAGAAAAGAGCACTCTTCTACTCTACTGAGTTTCCTACAGGGTCAGAAGAGTGAGCTTGCTCAGAACAAAAGAAGTGTACTTCCTACACACACGGGCCATATCTAGTTCAACTTTGCTTAGGAGACTGACAAGAACAGTAGATCCTCTTCAGTCCAATACACCGTACATATTGAAACAGACGCGAGTCCTATTTGCCTTGTGTGTGGCAATGGGAGCGAAATAGTGACTCTTCTTACTAGAAACCAACTCTTGCTTGTAGGACCAGAAACTGCATATGATTCAACTACATTTAGGACTGGGAAACAAAAGCTAGCTCGCCTTACAAGAAACACACTCTGCTTTTGAAAAAAGAGCACTCTTCTACTCTACTGTGTTTCCTTTAGGGCCAAAACAGTGAGCTTGCTCAGAACAAAAGAACTGTGCTTCCTACACACACGGGCCATATCTAGTTCAACTCTGCTTAGGAAACTGACAAGAACAGTAGATCCTATTCAGTCCAATACACTGTACATGCTGGGAACATACGCCAGTGCTATTTGCCCTGTGTATGACAATGGGAGCGCAATAGTGACTCTTCTTACCAGAAAACAACTCTTGCTCCTAGGATCAGAAACTGCATGTGATTCAACTCCATTTAGGACTGGGAAACAAATGCTAGCTCGCCTTACAAGAAACACACTCTGCTTTTGAGAAAAGAGCACTCTTCTACTCTTCTGTGTTTCCTATAGGACCAGAACAGTGAGCTTGCTCAGAAAAAAAGAACTGTGCTTCCTACACACACGGGCCATATCTCGTTCAACTCTGCTTAGGAAACTGACAAGAACAGTAGCTCTTCTTCAGTCCAATACACTGTACTTGCTGGGAACAGACACGAGTGCTATTTGCACTGTTTATGACAAAGGGAGCACAATAGTGACTTTCCTTACCAGAAAACATCCCTTGTTTGTAGGACCAGAAACTGCATGTGATTCAACTCCACTTCGGACTGGGAAACAAACGCTAGCTCAACCTTACAAGAAACACACTCTGCTTTTGAGAAAAGAGCACTCTTCTACTCTACTGTGTTTCCTACAGGGCCAGAACAGTGAGCTTGCTCAGAACAAAAGAACTGTGCTTTCTACACACATGGGCTATATCTAGTTCAACTCTGCTTAGGAAACTGACAAGAACAGTATCTCCTCTTCAGTCCAATACACTGTACTTGCTGGGAGCAGACGCGAGTGCTATTTGCCCTGTGTATGGCAATGGGAGCGAAATAGTGACTCTTCTTACCAGAAAACAACTCTTGCTCGTAGGACCAGAAACTGCATGGGATTCAACTCCGTTTCAGACTGGGAAACAAACACTAGCTAGCCTTACAAGAAACACACTCTGCTTTTGAGAAAAGAGCACTCTTCTATTCTACTGTGTTTACTATGGTGTCCGAAAATTGAGGTTGCTCACAACAAAAGAACTGTGCTTCACACACACGGGCCATATCTAGTTCAACTCTCCTTAGGAAACTGACAAGAACAGTAGCTCCTCTTCTGTCGAATACACTGTACTTGCTGGGAACAGACGCGAGTGCTATTTGCACTGTGTATGGCAAAGGGAGCACAATAGTGACTTTCCTTACCAGAAAACATCCCTTTGTCACAGGGCCAAAAACTGCATGTGATTCAACTCCATTTAGACCTGGGAAACAAACACTAGCTAGCCTTACAAAAACACACTCTGCTTTTGAGAAAAGAGCACTCTTCTACTCTACTGTGTTTACTATTTGGTCCGAAAATTGAGCTTGCTCAGAACAAAAGAACTGTGCTTCCTACACACACGGGCCATGTCTAGTTCAACTCTGCTTAGGAAACTGACAAGAACAGTAGCTCCTCTTCAGTCCAATAAACTGTAATTGCTGGGAACAGACGCGGGTGCTATTTGCACTGTTTATAGCAAAGGGAGTACAATAGTGACTTTCCTTACCAGAAAACATCCCTTGCTTGTAGGACCAGAAACTGCATGTGATTCAACTCGATTTTGGACTGGGAAACAAAGGCTAGCTCGCCTAACAAGAAACACACTCTGCTTTTGAGAAAAGAGCACTCTTCTTTTGTACTGTGTTTCCTATGGGGTCCGAACAGTGAGCTCGCTCAGAACAAAAGAACTGTGCTTCCTACACACGGGCCATATCTAGTTCAACTCTGCTTAGGAAACTGACAAGAACAGTAGATCATCTTCAGTCCAATACACTGTACATGCTGGGAACAGACGCCAGTTCTATTTGCCCTGTATATGACAATGGGAGCATAATAGTGACTCTTCTTACCAGAAAACAACTCTTGCTCGTAGGACCAGAAACTGTATGTGATTCAACTCCATTTAGGACTGGGAAACAAACGCTAGCTCGCCTTACAAGAAACACACTCTGCTTTTGAGAAAAGAGCCCTCTTCTATTCTACTGTGTTTCCTATGGGGTCCGAACAGTGAGCTTGCTCAGAACAAAAGAACTGTGCTTCCTACACACGGGCTATATCTAGTTCAACTCTGCTTAGGAAACTGACAAGAGCAGTAGCTCCTCTCAGTCCAATACACTGTAATTGCTGGGAACAAACGCGAGTGCTATTTGCACTGTGTATGGCAAAGGGAACACAATAGTGACTTTCCTTTCCAGAAAACAACTCTTGCTTGTAGGACCAGGAACTGCATGTGATTCAACTCCATTTAGGACTGGGAAACAAACACAAGCTCGCATTACAAGAAACACACTCTGCTTTTGAGAAAAGAGCACTGTTCTACTTTACTGTGTTTCCTATAGGCCAGAAGAGTGAGCTTGCTCAGAACAATAGAACTGTGCTTCCTACACACGGGCCATATCTAGTTCAACTCTGCTTAGGAAACTGACAAGAACAGTAGCTCCTCTTCAGTCCAATACACTGTACTTGCTGGGAACAGATTCGAGTGCTATTTGCACTGTTTATGACAAAGGGAGCACAATAGAGACTTTCCTTACCAGAAAACATCCCTTGTTTGTAGGACCAGAAACTGCATGTGATTCTACTCCACTTCGGACTGGGAAAAAAACGCTAGCTCAACCTTACAAGAAACACACTCTGCTTTTGAGAAAAGAGCACTCTTCTACTCTACTGTGTTTCCTACAGGGCCAGAACAGTGAGCTTGCTCAGAACAAAAGAACTGTGCTTCCTACACACGGGCCATATCTAGTTCAACTCTGCTTAGGAAACTGACAAGAACAGTAGATCATCTTCAGTCCAATACACTGTACACGCTGGGAACAGACGCCAGTGCTATTTGCCCTGTATATGACAATGGGAGCATAATAGTGACTCTTCTTACCAGAAAACAACTCTTGCTCGGAGGACCAGAAATTGTATGTGATTCAACTCCATTTAGGACTGGGAAACAAACGCTAGCTCGCCTTACAAGAAACACACTCTGCTTTTGAGAAAAGAGCCCTCTTCTATTCTACTGTGTTTCCTATGGGGTCCGAACAGTGAGCTTGCTCAGAACCAAAGAACTGTGCTTCCTACACACGGGCTATATCTAGTTCAACTCTGCTTAGGAAACTGACAAGAGCAGTAGCTCCTCTCAGTCCAATACACTGTAATTGCTGGGAACAAACGCGAGTGCTATTTGCACTGTGTATGGCAAAGGGAACACAATAGTGACTTTCCTTTCCAGAAAACAACTCTTGCTTGTAGGACCAGAAACTGCATGTGATTCAACTCCATTTAGGACTGGGAAACAAACACAAGCTCGCATTACAAGAAACACACTCTGCTTTTGAGAAAAGAGCACTGTTCTACCTTACTGTGTTTCCTATAGGCCAGAAGAGTGAGCTTGCTCAGAACAAAAGAACTGTGCTTCCTACACACGGGCCATATCTAGTTCAATTCTGCTTAGGAAACTGACAAGAACAGTAGCTCCTCTTCTGTCCAATACACTGTACTTGCAAAGAACAGTAGCGAGTGTTGTTTGCACTGTGTATGGCAATAGGAGCACAATAGTGACTCTTCTTACCAGAAAAAAAACTCTTGCACGTAGGACCAGAAACTGCATGTGATTCAACTCCATTTAGGACTGGGAAAAAACGCTAGCTCGCCTTACAAGAAATACATTCTGCTTTTGAGAAAAGAGCACTCTTCTACTCTACTGAGTTTCCTATAGGGCCAAAGAGTGAGCTTGCTCAGAAGGAAAGAACTGTACTTCCTTCACACACGGGCCATATCTAGTTCAACTTTGCTTAGGAAACTGAAAAGAACAGTAGCTCCTCTTCTGACCAATACACTGTACTTGCTGGGAACAGACGCGAGTGCTATTTGCACTGTGTATGGCAATGGCAGCACAATAGTGACTCTTCTTACCAGAAAACAACCCTTGCTCGTAGGACCAGAAACTGCATGTGATTCAACTCCATTTAGGACTGGGAAACAAACACTAGCTTGCCTTACAAGAAACACACTCTGCTTCTGAGAAAAGAGCACTCTTCTACTCTTCTGTGTTTCCTATAGGACCATTACAGTGAGCTTGCTCAGAACAAAAGAACTGTGCTTCCTACACACACGGGCCATATCTAGTTCAACTCTGCTTAGGAAACTGACAAGAACAGTAGCTCCTCTTCAGTCCAATACATTGTACTTGCTGGGAACAGACGCCAGTGCTATTTGCACTGTGTAAGGCAATGCGAGCACAATAATGACTTTCCTTACCAGAAAACAACTGTTGCTCATAGGATCAAAAACTGCATGTGATTCAACTCCATTTAGGACTGGGAAACAAACACTAGCTCGCCTTACAAGAAACACACTCTGCTTTTGAGAAAAGAGCACTCTTCTACTCTACTGTTTTTCCTATAGGGCCAGAACAGTGAGTTTGCTCAGAACAAAAGAACTGTGATTCCTACAAATACGGCTATATCTAGTTCAATTCTGCTTAGGTAACTGACAAGAATAGTAGATTCTTTTCAGTCCAATAAACTGTACATGCTGGGAACAGACGCCAGTGCTATTTGGCCTGTGTATGACAATGGGAGCACAATAGTGACTCTTCTTACCAGAAAACAACTCTTGCTCGTAGGACAAGAAACTGCATGTGATTCAACTCCATTTAAGATTGGGAAACAAACACAAGCTCGCCTTACAAGAAACACACTCTGCTTTTGAGGAAAGAGCACTCTTCTACTCTACTGTGTATCTTATGGGGACAGAACAGTGAGATTGCTCAGAACAACAGAACTGTGCTTCCTCCACACGGGTCATATCTATTTCAACTCTGCTTAGGAAACTGACAAGAACAGTAGATCCTCTTCAGTCCAATACACTGTACTTGCTGGGAACAGATGCGAGTGCTATTTGGACTGTGTATTGCAATGGGAGCGCAATAGTGACTTTCCTTACCAGAAAACAACTCTTCTTGGTAGGACCAGGAACTGCATGTGATTCAACTCCATTTAGAACTGGGAAACAACGCTAGCTCGCCTTACAAGAAACACACTCTGCTTTTGAGAAAAGAGCACTCTTCTACTCTACTGTGTTTCCTATAGGGCCTGAACAGTGAGTTTGCTCAGAACAAAAGCACTGTGCTTCCTACAAATACGGCCATATCTAGTTCCATTATGCTTAGGAAACTTACAAGAACAGTAGATCCTCTTCAGTCCAATACACTGTACATGCTGGGAACTGACGCCAGTGCTATTTGCCCTGTGTATGACAATGGGAGCGCAATAGTGACTCTTCTTACCAGAAAACAACTCTTGCTCGTAGGACCAAAAACAGGATGTGATTCAACTCCACTTAGGATTGGGAAACAAACGCTAGCTTGCCTTACATGAAACACACTCTGCTTTTGAGAAAAGAGCACTCTTCTACTCTACTGTGTTTCCTATGGGGTCCGAACACTGAGCTTGCTCAGAACAGAAGAACTGTGCTTCCTCCACACACGGGCCATATCTAGTTCAACTCTGCTTAGGAAACTGACAAGAACGGTAGCTCCTCTTCAGTCCAATACACTGTACTAGCTGGGAACAGACACGAGTGCTATTTGCACTGTGTATGGCAATAGGAGCGCAATAGTGACTCTTCTTATCAGAAAACAACTCTTGCTGGTATGACCAGAAACTGCATGGGATTCAACTCTATTTAGGACTGGGAAACAAACGATAGCTCGACTTACAAGAAACACGCTCTGGATTGAGAAAGAGCACTCTTCTACTCTAATGTGTTTCCTATAGGGCCAGAACAGTGAGCATTCTCAGAACAAAAGAACTGTGCTTCATACAAATACGGCCATATCTAGTTCAATTATGCTTATAAAACTGAAAAGAACAGTAGATCCTCTTCAGTCCAATACAGTGTACATGCTGGGAACAGACTCCAGTGTTATTTGCCCTGTGAATGACAATGGGAGCACAATAGTGACTCTTCTTGCCAGAAAACAACTCTTGCTCGTAGGACAAGAAACTGCATGTGATTCAACTCCATTTAGGACTGGGAAACAAATACTAGCTCGCCTTACAAGAAACACACTCTGCTTTTGAGAAAAGCGCACTCTTCTCTCCTACTGTATTTCCTATGTGGTCCAAACAGTGAGCATGCTCAGAACAAATGAACTGTGCTTCCTACACACAGGGGCCATATCTAGTTCAAATCTGCTTAGGAAACTGACAAGAACAGTATCTAAGCTTCAGTCCAATACACTGTACTTGCTGGGAACAGACGCGAGTGCTATTTGCACGGTGTATGACAATGGGAGCGCAATAGTGACTCTTATTGCCAGAAAAAAAAACTCTTTCTCGTAGTTTCAGAAACTGCATGTGATTCAACTCCATTTAGGACTAGAAAACAAATGCTAGCTTTTCTTACAAGAAACACGCTCTGCTTTTTAGAATAGCGCACACATCTAGTCTACTGTGTTTCCTATGGGGTCCAAACAGTGAGCTTGCTCAGAACAAAAGAACTGTGATTCCTACACACACGGGTCATATAGAGTTGAACTCTGCTTAGGAAACTGACAAGAACAGTAGCTCCTCTTCAGTCCAATATACTGTACTTGCTTGGAACAGACGCCAGTTCTATTTGCACTGTGTATGACAATGGGAGCACAATAGTGACTCTTCTTACCACAAAACAATTCTTGCTCGTAGGACCAGAAACTGCATGTGATTCAACTCCATTTAGGACTGGGAAACAAAGCTAGCTTGCCTTACAAGAAACACACTCTGCTTTTGTGGAAAGAGCCCTCTTCTACTCTACTGTGTTTCCTATAGGGCCAGAACAGTGAGCTTGCTGAGTACAAAAGAACTGTGCTTCCTATACACATGGGCCATATCTAGTTAAACTCTGCTTAGGATCCTGACAAGAACAGTAGATCCTCTTCAGTCCAATACACTGTACATGCTGGGAACAGACGCCAGTGCTATTTGCCCTGTGTATGACCATGGGAGCGCAACAGTTACTCTTATAACCAGAAAAAACTCTTGCTCGTAGGACCAGAAATTGCATGTGATTCAACTCCATTTAGGACTGGGAAACAAAAGCTAGCTCGCCTTATGAGAAACACACTCTGCTTTTGAGAAAAGAGCACTCTTCTACTCTACTGTGTTTCCTATAGGGCCAGAACAGTGAGCTTGCTCAGAACCAAAGAATTGTGCTTCCTACACACACGGGCCATATCTAGTTCAATTCTGCTTAGGAAGCTGACAAGAACAGTAGCTCCTCTTCAGTCCAATACACTGTACTTTCTGGGAACAGACGCGAGTGCTATTTGCACTGTGTATGTCAAATGGAGCACAATAGTGACTCTTCTTACCAGAAAACAACTTTAGCTCATAGGACCAGAAACTGCATATGTATTTGAACTCCATTTAGGACTGGGAAACAAATGCTAGCTCGCCTTACAAGAAACACACTCTGCTTTTGAGAAAAGAGCACTCTTCTACTCTACTGTGTTTCCTATGGGGTTCGAACACTGAGCTTGCTCAGAACAAAAGAACTGTGCTTCCTACACACACAGGCCATATCTAGTTCAACTCTGCTTAGAAAACTGACAAGAACATAGCTCCTCTTCAGTTCAATACACTGTACTTGCTGGGAACAGACGCGAGGGCTATTTGCACTGTGTACGGCAATGGGAGCACAATAGTGACTCTTCTTACCAGAAAACAACTCTTGCTCTTAGGAACAGAAACTGCATTTGATTCAATCCACTTAGGACTGGGAAACAAATGCTAGCTCGCCTTACAAGAAACACGCTCTGCTTTTGAGAATAGGGCACACATCTACTCTACTGTGTTTCCTATGGGGTCCAAACAGTGAGCTTGCTCAGAACAAAAGAATTTTGCTTAATACACACACGGGTCATATCTAGTTCAACTCTGCTTAGGAAACTGACATGAACAGTAGCTCCTCTTCAGTCCAATACACTGTACTTGCTGGGAACAGACGCGAGTGCTATTTGTACTGTGTATGGCAATTGGAGCGCAATAGTGAATCTTCATACCAGAAAAAAACTCTTGCTCGTAGGACCAGAACCTGCATGTGATTCAACTCCATTTAGGATTGGGAAACAAACGCTAGCTCGCCTTAGAAGAAACACACTCTGCTTTTGAGAAAAGAGTACTTTTCTACTCTACTGTTTTTCCTATATGGCCAGAACAGTGAACTTGCTCAGAACAAAAGAACTTTGCTTCCTACACACGGGCCATATCTAGTTCAATTCTGCTTAGGAAACTGACAAGAACAGTAGATCCTCTTCAGTCCAATACACTGTACTTGCTGGGAACAGACGCCAGTGCTATTTGCCCTGTGTATGACAATGGGAGCGCAATAGTGACTCTTCTTACCAGAAAACAACTCTAGCTCATAGGACCAGAAACTGCATGTGTATTTGAACTCCATTTAGGACTGGGAAACAAATGCTAGCTCGCCTTACAAGAAACACACTCTGCTTTTGAGAAAAGAGCACTCTTCTACTCTACTGTGTTTCCTATGGGGTTCGAACACTGAGCTTGCTCAGAACAAAAGAACTGTGCTTCCTACACACACGGGCCATATCTAGTTCAACTCTGCTTAGGAAACTGACAAGAACATAGCTCCTCTTCAGTTCAAAACACTGTACTTGCTGGGAACAGACGCGAGGGCTATTTGCACTGTGTAAGGCAATGGGAGCACAATAGTGACTCTTCTTACCAGAAAACAACTCTTGCTCTTAGGAACAGAAACTGCATTTGATTCAATCCACTTAGGACTGGGAAACAAATGCTAGCTCGCTTTACAAGAAACATGCTCTGCTTTTGAGAATAGGGCACACATTTTCTCTACTGTGTTTCCTAGGGGTCCAAACAGTGAGCTTGCTCAGAACAAAAGAATTTTGCTTAATACACACACGGGTCATATCTAGTTCAACTCTGCTTAGGAAACTGACAAGAACAGTAGCTCCTCTTCAGTCCAATACACTGTACTTACTGGGAACAGACGCGAGTGCTATTTGCACTGTGTATGGCAATAGGAGCGCAATAGTGACTCTTCTTACCAGAAAACAACTCTTGCTCGTAGGACCAAAAACTGCATTTGATTCAACTCCATTTAGGACTGGGAAACAAACGCTAGCTCGCCTTAGAAGAAACACACTCTGCTTTTGAGAAAAGAGCACTTTTCTACTCTACTGTTTTTCCTATATGGCCAGAACAGTGAACTTGCTCAGAACAAAAGAACTTTGCTTCCTACACACGGGCCATATCTAGTTCAATTCTGCTTAGGAAACTGACAAGAACAGTAGATCCTGTTCAGTCCAATACACTGTACTTGCTGGGAACAGACGCCAGTGCTATTTGCCCTGTGTATGACAATAAGAGCGCAATAGTGACTCTTCTTACCAGAAAACAACTCTAGCTCATAGGACCAGAAACTGCATGGGACTCAACTCCATTTAGGATTGGGAAACAAACGCTAGCTCGTCTTACAAGAAACACACTCTGCTTTTGAGAATAGGGCAAACATCTACTCTACTGTGTTTCCTATGGGGTCCAAACAGTGTGCTTGCTCAGAACAAAAGAAATGTGCTTCCTACACACATGGTCCATATCTAGTTCAACTCTGCTTAGGAAACTGACAAGAACAGTAGCTCCTCTTCAATCCAATACACTGTACTTACTGGGAACAGACGCGAGTGCTATTTGCACTGTGTACGGCAAGGGGGCACAATAGTGACTCTTCTTGCCAGAAAACAACTCTTGCTCTTAGGACCAGAAACTGCATTTGAATCAATCCACTTAGGACTGGGAAACAAATGCTAGCTCGCCTTACAAGAAACATGCTCTGCTTTTGAGAATAGGGCACACATCTACTCTACTGTGTTTCCTAAGGGGTCCAAACAGTGAGCTTGCTCAGAACAAAAGATTTGTGCTTCCTACACACACGGGCCACATCTAGTTCAACTCTGCTTAGGAAACTGACAAGAACAGTAGCTTCTCTTCAGTCCAATACACTGTACTTGCTGGGAACAGACGCGAGTGCTATTTGCACTGTGTATGGCAATGGGAGTGCAATAGTGATTTTCCTTACCAGAAAACAACTCTTGCTCGTAGGACCTGAAACTGCATGTGATTCAACTCCATTTAGGACTGCGAAAGAAACGCTAGCTCACCTTACAAGAAACACACTCTGCTTTTGAGGAAAGAGCACTCTTCTACTCTACTGTGTTTCCTATAGGGCCAGAACAGTGAGCTTGCTGAGTACAAAAGAACTGTGCTTACTACACACATGGGCCATATCTAGTTCAACTCTGCTTAGGAACCTGACAAGAACAGTAGACCCTCTTCAGTCCAATACACTGTACATGCTGGGAACAGACGCGAGTGCTGTTTGTACTGTGTATGGCAATGGGAGCCCAATAGTGACTTTTCTTACCAGAAAACTCCTCTTGCTCATAGGACCAAAAACTGCATGTGACTCAACTCCATTTAGGACTGGGAAACAAACGCTAGCTCGCCTTACAAAAACACACTCTGTTTTTGATAAAAGAGCACTCTTCTACTCTACTGGGTTTCCTATAGGGCCAGAACAGTGAGCTTGCTCAGAACACAGAACTGTGCTTTCTACACACACAGGCCCTATCATGTTCAATTCTGCTTAGGAAACTGACAAGAACAGTAGAACCTCTTCAGTCCAATACACTGTACATGCTGGCAACAGACGCCAGTGCTATTTGCCCTGTGTGTGAAAATGGGAGCGCAATAGTGACTCTTCTTACCAGAAAAAAACTCTTTCTCGTAGGACCAGAAACTGCATGGGATTCAACTCCATTTATAACTGGGAAGCAAATACTAGCTTTCCTTTCAAGAAACACAATCTAATTTTGAGAAAAGAGCCCTCATCTACTCTACTGTGTTTCCTATGGTGTCCGCACAGTGTGCTTTCTCAGAACAAAAGAACTGTGCTTCCTACACACGGCCATATCTAGTTCAACTCCTCTTAGGAAAATGACAAGAACAGTAGCTCCTCTTCAGTCCAATACACTGTACTTGCTGGGAACAAACGCGAGTGCTATATGCACAATGTATGGCAATGGGAGCGCAATAGTGACTTTCCTTACCAGAAAACAACTCTTGCTCAAAGGACCTGAAACTGCATGTGATTCAACTCCATTTAGGGGGGGGGGAAAACGCTAGCTCGCCTTACAAGAAACACACTCTGCTTTTGAGAAAAGAGCACTCTTCTACTCTACTGTGTTTCCTATAGGGCCAGAACAGTGAGCTTGATCAGAACAAGAGAACTGTGCTTCCTAGACACGGGCCATATCTAGTTCAATTCTGCATAGGAAACTGAAAAGAACAGTAGCTCCTCTTCAGTCCAATACACTGTACTTGCTGGGAACAGACGCTAGAGCTATTTGCACTGTGTATGGCAATGGGAGCGCAATAGTGACTCTTCTTACCAGAAAACAACTCTTGCTCGTAAGACCAAAAACTGCATTTGATTCCACTCCATTTAGGACTGGGAAGCAAACCCTAGCTTGCCTTACAAGAAACACACTCTGCTTTTGAGAAAAGAGCACTCTTCTACTCTACTGTGTTTCCAATGGGGTCCGAACAGTGAGCTTGCTGCGAACAAAAGAACGGTGCTTCCTACACACACGGGCCATATCTAGTTCAACTCTGCTTAGGAACCTGACAAGAACAGTAGCTCCTCTTCAGTCCAATACACTGTACATGCTGGGAACAGACGCCAGTGCTATTTGCCCTGACAATTGAAGCATAATAGTGACTCTTCTTACCAGAAAACATCTCTTGCTCCTAGGACCAGAAACTGCATGTAATTCAGCTCCATTTAGGACTGGGAAACAAACGCTAGCTCGCCTGACATGAAACACACTCTGTTTTTTAGAAAAGAGCACTCTGCTACTCTACTGTGTTTCCTATAGGGCCAGAACAGTGAGCTTTCTCAGAACAAAAGAACTGTGCTTCCTACACACTCACGCCATATCTAATTCAACTCTGCTTAGGAAAATGACATGAACAGTAGCTCCTCTTCAGTCCAATACACTGTACGTGCTGGGAACAGATGCGAGTGCTATTTGCACTGTGTATGGCAATGGGAGCGCAATAGTGACTTTCCTTACCAGAAAACAACTCTTGTGTGTAGGACCAGAAACTGCATGTGATTCAACTCCATTTAGGACTTGGAAACAAATGCTAGCTCGCCTTACAAGAAACACACTCTGCTTTTGAGAAAAGAGCACTCTTCTACTCTACTGTGTTTCCTATAGCGCCAGAACAGTGAGCTTGCTCAGAACAAAAGAACTGTGCTTCCTACACACACGAGCCATATCTAGTTCAACTCTGCTTAGGAAACTGACAAGAACAGTAGCTCCTCTTCAGTCCAATACACTGTACTTGATGGGAACAGACGCAAGTGCTATTTTTACTCTGTATGGCAATGGGAGCGCAATAGTGACTCTTCTTACCAGAAAACAACTCTTGATCTTAGGACCAAAAACTGCATTTGATTCACCTCCATTTAGGACTTGGAAACAAACGCTAGCTAGACTTACAAGAAACACACTCTGCTTTTGAGAAAAGAGCACTCCTCTACTCTACTGTGTTTCCTATAGGGCCAGAAGAGTGAGCTTGCTCAGAACAAAAGAACTGTGCTTCCTACACACACGGGCCATATCTAGTTCAATTCTGCTTACGAAACTGACAAGAACAGTAGCCTTTCTTCAGTCCAATACACTGTACTTGCTGGGAACAGACGCGAGTGCTATTTGTACTGTGTATGGCAAAGGGAGCGCAAAATGGACTCTTCTTACCAGAAAACAAGTCTCGCTCATAGGAGCAGAAACTGCATGTGTATTTCAACTCCATTTAGGACTGGGAAACAAACGCTAGCTTGCCTTACAAGAAACACACTCTGCTTTTGACAAAAGAGCACTCTTCTACTCTACTGTGTTTCCTATGGGGTCCAAACAGAGAACTTGCTCAGAACAAAAGAACTGTGCTTCCTACACCCGGGCCATATCTAGTTCAACTCTGCTGAGGAAACTGACAAGAGAAGTAGTGCCTCTTCAGTCCAATACACTGTACTTGCTGGCAACAGATGCCAGTGATATTTGCACTGTGTATGGCAATGGGAGCGCAATAGTGACTTTCCTTTCCAGAAAGCAACTCTTGCTCGTAGGACCAAAACCTGCATGTGATTCAACTCCATTTAGGACTGGGAAACAAATGCTAGCTCGCCTTACAAGTAACACACTCTGCTTTTGAGGAAGGAGCACTCTTCTACTCTACTGTGTTTCCTTTAGCGCCAGAACAGTGAGCTTGCTCAGAACAAAAGAACTGTGCTTCCTACACACACGGCCATATCTAGTTCAATTCTCCTTAGGAAACTGACAAGAACAGTAGATCCTCTTCAGTCCAATACAATGTACTTGCTGGGAACAGACGCGAATGCTATTTGCACTGTGTATGACAATGGGAGCGCAATTGTGACTCTTCATACCACAAAACACTCTTGCTCATAAAACCAGAAACTGCAAGTGATTCAACTCCATTTAGGACTGGGAAACAAACGCAAGCTCGCCTTACAAGAAACACACTCTGCTTTTGGAAAAGAGCACTCTTCTACTCTACTGTGTTTCCTATAGGACCAGAACAGTGAGCTTGCTCAGAACAAAAGAACTGTGCTTCCTACACACACGGCCATATCTAGTTCAACTCTGCTTAGGAAACTGACAAGAACAGTAGCTCCTCTTCAGTCCAATACACTGTACTTGCTGGGAACAGACGCTAGTGCTATTTGCACTGTGTATGGCAATGGGAGCGCAATAGTGACTCTTCTTACCAGAAAGCAACTCTTGCTCGTAAGACCAAAAACTGCATTTGATTCCACTCCATTTAGGACTGGGAAACAAACCCTAGCTTGCCTTACAAGAAATACACTCTGCTTTTGAGAAAAGAGCACTCTTCTACTCTACTGTGTTTCCAATGGGGTCCGAACAGTGAGCTCGCTGAGAACAAAAGAACTGTGCTTCCTACAGACACGGGCCATATCTAGTTCAACTCTGCTTAGGAAAACTAAGAAGAACAGTAGCTCCTCTTCAGTCCAATACACTGTACTTGGTGGGAACACACGCGAGTGCTATTTGTACTGTGTACGGCAATAAGTGCACAATAGTGAATCTTCTTACCAGGAAACAACTCTTGCTCTTAGGACCAGAATCTGCATTTGATTCAATCCACTTAGGACTGGGAAACAAACGCTAGCTCGCCTTACAAGAAACACGCTCGGCTTTAGAGAATAGGGCACACATCTACTCTACAGTGTTTCCTATGGGGTCCGAACAGTGAGCTTGCTGAGAACAAAAGAACTGTGCTTCCTACACACGGCCATATTTCGTTCAATTCTGCTGAGTAAACTGACAAGAACAGTAGATCCTCTTCAGTCCAATACACTGTACATGCTGGGAACAAACGCCAGTGCGATTTGCACTGTGTATGGCAATGGGAGCGCAATAGTGACTCTTCTTACCAGAAAACAACTCTTGCTCGTAGGACCAGAAACTGCATGTGATTCAACTCCATTTAGAACTGGGAAACAAAAACTAGCTCGCCTTACAAGAAACACTTTCTGCTTTTGAGAAAAGAGCACTCTTCTACTCTACTGTGTTTCCTATAGGGCCAGAACAGTGAGCTTGCTCAGAACAAAAGAACTGTGCTTCCTACACACACGTGCCATATCTAGTTCAACTCTGCTTAGGAAACTGACAAGAACAGTAGCTCCTCTTCAGTCCAATACACTGTACTTGCTGGGAACAGACGCGAGTGCTATTTTTACTGTGTATGGCAATGGGAGCGCAATAGTGACTCTTCTTACCAGAAAACAACTCTTGCTCGTAGGACCAAAAACTGCATTTGGTTCACCTCCATTTAGGACTGGGAAACAAACGCTAGCTAGACTTACAAGAAACCCACTCTGCTTTTGAGAAAAGAGCACTCCTCTACTCTACTGTGTTTCCTATAGGGCCAGAAGAGTGAGCTTGCCCAGAACAAAAGAACTGTGCTTCCTACACACACGGGCCATATCTAGTTCAATTCTGCTTACGAAACTGACAAGAACAGTAACCTCTCTTCAGTCCAATACACTGTACTTGCTGGGAACAGACTCGAGTGCTATTTGCACTGTGTATGGCAAAGGGAGCGCAAAATGGACTCTTCTTACCAGAAAAGAAGTCTCGCTCGTAGGACCAGAAACTGCATGTGTATTTCAACTCCATTTAGGACTGGGAAACAAACGCTAGCTTGCCTTACAAGAAACACACTCTGCTTTTGAGAAAAGAGCACTCTTCTACTCTACTGTGTTTCCTATGGGGTCCAAACAGAGAACTTGCTCAGAACAAAAGAACTGTGGTTCCTACACCCGGGCCATATCTAGTTCAACTCTGCTGAGGAAACTGACAAGAGAAGTAGCTCCTCTTCAGTCCAATACACTGTACTTGCTGGCAACAGATGCCAGTGCTATTTGCACTGTGTATGGCAATGGGAGCGCAATAGTGACTTTCCTTACCAGAAAGCAACTCTTGCTTGTAGGACCAAAACCTGCATGTGATTCAACTCCATTTAGGACTGGGAAACAAATGCTAGCTCGCCTTACAAGTAACACACTCTGCTTTTGAGGAAGGAGCACCCTTCTACTCTACTGTGTTTCCTTTAGCGTCAGAACAGTGAGCTTGCTCAGAACAAAAGAACTGTGCTTCCTACACACACGGCCATATCTAGTTCAACTCTGCTTAGGAAACTGACGAGAACAGTAGATCCTCTTCAGTCCAATACACGATACTTGCTGGGAACAGACGCGAGTGCTATTTGCACTGTGTAGAGCAATGGGAGCACAATAGGGACTCTTCTTACCAGAAAACAACTCTTGCTCATAGGACCAGAAACTGCATGTTATTCAACTCCACTTAGGACTGGGAAACAAACGCTAGCTCACCTTACAAGAAACACGCTCTACTTTGAGAAAAGGTCACACTTCTACTCTACTGTGTTTCCTATAGGGTCCGAACAGTGAGCTTGCTCAGAACAAAAGAACCGTGCTTCCTACACACACGGGCCATATCTAGTTCAACTCTGCTTAGGAAACTGACAAGAACAGTAGATCCACTTCAGTCCAATACACTGTAATTGCTGGGAACAGATGCCAGTGCTATTTGCACTGTAAATGACAAAGGGAGCGCAATAGTGACTCTTCTTACCAAAAACAACTCTTGCTCGTAGGATCAGAAACTGCATGTGATTCAACTCGATTTAGGACTGGGAAACAAACGCTAGCTCGCCTTACAAGAAACACACTCTGCTTTTGAGAAAAGAGCACTATTCTTCTCTACTGTGTTTCCTGTAGGGCCAGAACAGTGAGCTTGCTCAGAACAAAAGAACTGTGCTTACTAGACACGGGCCATATCTAGTTCAATTCTGCATAGGAAACTGACAAGAACAGTAGCTCCTCTTCAGTCCAATACACTGTAATTGCTGGGAACAGACGCGAGTGCTATTTGCACTGTGTATGGCAATGGGAGCGCATTAGTGACTCTTCTTACCAGAAAACAAATCTTGCTCGTAAGACCAAAAACTGCATTTGATTCAACTCCATTTAGGACTGGGAAACAAACCCTTGCTTGTCTTACAAGAAACACACTCTGCTTTTGAGAAAAGAGCACTCTTCTACTCTACTGTGTTTCCTATAGGGCCAGAACAGTGAGCTTGCTGCGAACAAAAGAACTGTGCTTCCTACAAACACGGGCCATATCTAGTTCAACTCTGCTTAGGAAACTGACAAGAAGAGTAGCTCCTCTTCAGTCCAATACACTGTACTTGCTGGGAACAGACGCGAGTGCTATTTGCACTGAGAACAGCAATGGGAGCACAACAGTGACTCTTCTTACCAGAAAACAACTCTTGCTCTTAGGACCAGAAACTGCATGTGATTCAACTCCATTTAGGACTGGGAAACAAACACTAGCTCGCCTTTCTAGAAACACACTCTGCTTTTGAGGAAAGAGCACTCTTCTACTCTACTGTGTTTCCTATAGGGCAAGAACAGTGAGCTTGCTGAGAACAAAAGAACTGTGCTTCCTACACACACGGGCCATATCTAGTTCAACTCTGCTTAGGAACCTGACAAGAACAGTAGCTCCTCTTCAGTCCAATACACTGTACATGCTGGGAACAGACGCCAGTGCTATTTGCCCTGTGTATGACAATGGGAGCATAATAGTGACTCTTCTTACCAGAAAACAACTCTTGCTCCTAGGACCAGAATCTGCATGTGATTCAGCTCCATTTAGGACTGGGAAACAAACGCTAGCTCGCCTGACATGAAACACACTCTGTTTTTTAGAAAAGAGCACTCTTCTACTCAACTGTGTTTCCTATAGGGCCAGATCAGTGAGCTTTCTCAGAACAAAAGAACTGTGCTTCCTACACACATGGGCCATATCTAGTTCAACTCTGCTTAGGAAACTCACAAGAACTTTAGCTCCTCTTCAGTCCAATACACTGTACTTGCTGGGAACAGACGCGAGGGCTATTTGCACTGTGTACGGCAATGGGAGCGCAATAGTGACTCTTCTTACCAAAAAACAACTCTTGCTCGTAGGACCAGAAACTGCATGTGATTTACTCCATTTAGAACTGGGAAACAAACACTAGCTTGCCTTACAAGATACACTTTCTGCTTTTGAGAAAAGAGCACTCTTCTACTCTACTATGTTTCCTATAGGGCCAAAACAGTGAGCTTGCTCAGAACAAAAGAACTGTGCTTCCTACACACACGGGCCATATCTAGTTCAACTCTGCTTAGGAAACTGACAAGAAGAGTAGATCCTCTTCAGTCCAATACACTGTACTCGCTGGGAACAGACGCGAGTGATATTTGCACTGTGAACAGCAATGGGAGCACAATAGTGACTCTTCTTACCAGAAAACAACTCTTGCTCTTAGGACCAGAAACTGCATGTGATTCAACTCCATTTAGGACTGGGAAACAAACACTAGCTCGCCTTACTAGAAGCACACTCTGCTTTTGAGGAAAGAGCACTCTTCTACTCTACTGTGTTTCCTATAGGGCAAGAACAGTGAGCTTGCTGAGAACAAAAGAACGGTGCTTCCTACACACACGGGCCAATCTAGTTCAACTCTGCTTAGGAACCTGACAAGAACAGTAGATCCTCTTCAGTCCAATACACTGTACATGCTGGGAACAGAAGCCAATTCTACTTGCCCTGTGTATGACAATGGGAGCATAATAGTGACTCTTCTTACCAGAAAACAACTCTTGCTCCAAGGACCAGAAACTGCATGTGATTCAGCTCCATTTTGGACTAGGAAACAAACGCTAGCTCGACTGACATGAAACACACTCTGTTTTTTAGAAAAGAGCACTCTTCTACTCTACAGTGTTTCCTATAGGGCCAGAACAGTGAGCTATCTCAGAACAAAAGAACTGTGCTTCCTACACACACGGGCCATATCTAGTTCAACTCTGCTTTGGAAACTGACGAGAACAGTAGCTCCTCTTCAGTCCAATACACTCTACTTGCTTCGAACAGACGCGAGTGCTATTTGCACTTTGTATGGAAATGAGAGCAATAGTGACTTTCCTTACCAAAAAACAACTCTTGCTCATAGGCCAAAAACTGCATGTGATTCAACTCCATTTAGGACTGGGAAACAAACACTAGCTCGCCTTACAAGAAACACAGTCTTCTTTTTGAGTAAAGAGCACTCTTCTACTCTACTGTGTTTTCTATGGGGTCCGAACAGTGAGCTTGCTGAGAACAAAAGAACTGTGCTTCCTACACACTCACGCCATATATAATTCAACTCTGCTTAGGAAAATGACATGAACAGTAGCTCCTCTTCAGTCCAATACACTGTACTTGCTGGGAACAGATGCGAGTGCTATTTGCACTGTGTATAGCAATTGGAGCGCAATAGTGACTTTCCTTACCAGAAAACAACTCTTGCGTGTAGGACCAGAAACTGCATGTGATTCAAATCCATTTAGGACTTGGAAACAAATGCTAGCTCGCCTTAAAAGAAACACATCCGCTTTTGAGAAAACAGCACTCTTCTACTCTACTGTGTTTCCTATAGCGCAAGAACAGTGAGCTTGCTCAGAACAAAAGAACTGTGCTTCCTACACACACGGGCCATATCTAGTTCAACTCTGCTTAGGAAACTAAGAAGAACAGTAGCTCCTCTTCAGTCCAATACACTGTACTTGCTGGGAACAGACGCGAGTGCTATTTGCACTGTGAACAGCAATGGGAGCACAATAGTGACTCTTCTTAGCAGAAAACAACTCTTGCTCTTAGGACCAGAAACTGCCTGTGTATTTCAACTCCATTTAGGACTGGGAAACATATGCTAGCTCGCCTTACAAGAAACACATTTTGCTTTTGAGAAAAGAGCACTCTTCTACTCTACTGTGTTTCCTGTGGGGTTAAACAGTGAGCTTGGTCAGAACAAAAGAAGTGTGCTTCCTACACACATGGCCCATATCTAGTTCAACTCTGCTGAGCAAACTGACAAGAACAGTAGCTCCTCTTCAGACCAATACACTGTACATGTGTTAAACAAACGCGAGTGCTATATGTACTGTGTATGGCAATGGGAGCGCAATACTGACTCTTCTTACCAGAAAACAACTCTTGCTCGTAGGACCAGAAACTGCATGGGATTCAACTCCATTTAGGACTGGGAAACAAATGCTAGCTTGCCTTACAAGAAACACACTCTGCTTTTGAGAAAAGAGTACTCTTCTACTCTACTGTATTTCCTATACGGCCAGAATAGTGAGCTTGCTCAGAACAAAAGAACTGTGCTTCCTACACACACGGCCATATCTAATTTAAGTGTGCTTAGGAAACTGACAAGAACAGTAGCTCCCCTTCAGTCCAATACACTGTACTTGCTGGGAACAGACGCCAGTGCTATTTGCCCTGTGTATGACAATGGGAGCGCAATAGTGACTCTTCTTACCAGAAAACAACTTTTGCTCGTAGGACCAGAAACTTCATGGGATTCAACTCCATTTAGGACTGGGAAAAAAACGCTAGCTTGCCTTACAAGAAACACTCTCTGCTTTTGAGAAAAGAGCACACTTCAACTCTACTGTGTTTCCTTTAGGGCCAGAACAGTGAGGTTGCTCAGAACAAAAGAAGGGTGCTTCCCACACACGGGGTATATCTAGTTCAACTCTGCTTAGAAAACTGAGAAAAACAGTAGCTCCTCTTCATTCCAATACATTGTACTTGCTGGGAACAGATGTGAGTGCTATTTGCACTGTGTATGGAAATGGGAGCGCAATAGTGACTCTTCTTACCAGAAAACAACTCTTGCTCGTAGGACCAAAAACTGCATGTGATTCAACTCCATTTGGGACTGGAAAGAAACGCCAGCTGGCCTTACAAGAAACACACTCTGCTTTTGAAAAAAGAGCACTCTTCTTCTCTACTGTGTTTCCTATAGGGCCAGAACAGTGAGCTTGCTCAGAAAAAAGGAACTGTGCTTCCTACACACACGGGCCATATCTAGTTCAACTCTACTTAAAAAACTGAAAGAACAGTAGCTCCTCTTCAGTCCAATACACTGTACTTAATGGGAACAGATGCGAGTGTTATTTGCACTGTGTATGGCAATGGGAGCACAATAGTGACTTTCCTTACCAGAAAACAACTCTTGTTCGTAGGACCAAAAACTGCATGTGATTCAACTCCATTTAGGACAGGGAAACAAACACTAGCTCACTTTACAAGAAACACAGTCTTCTTTTTGAGTAAAGAGCACTCTTCTACTCTACTGTGTTTTCTATGGGGTCCGAACAGTGAGCTTGCTGAGAACAAAAGAACTGTGCTTCCTACAAACTCACGCCATATCTAATTCAACTCTGCTTAGGAAAATAACATGAACAGTAGCTCCTCTTCAGTCAACACTGTACTTGCTGGGAACAGATGCGAGTGCTATTTGCACTGTGGATGGCAATGGGAGCGCAATAGTGACTTTCCTTACCAGAAAACAACTCTTGCGTGTAGGACCAGAAACTGCATGTGATTCAAATCCATTTAGGACTTGGAAACAAATGCTAGCTCGCCTTACAAGAAACACACTCTGCTTTTGAGAAAACAGCACTCTTCTACTCTACTGTGTTTCCTATAGCGCCAGAACAGTGAGCTTGCTCAGAACAAAAGAACTGTGCTTCCTACACACGGCCATATTTCGTTCAATTCTGCTTAGCAAACTGACTAGAACAGTAGATCCTCTTCAGTCCAATACACTGTACATGCTGGGAACAAACGCCAGTGCGATTTGCACTGTGTATGGCAATAGGAGCGCAATAGTGACTCTTCTTACCAGAAAACAACTCTTGCTCGTAGGACCAGAATCTGCATGTGATTCAACTCCATTTAGAACTGGGAAACAAACACTAGTTCGCCTTACAAGAAACACTTTCTGCTTTTGAGAAAAGAGCACTCTTCTACTCTACTGTGTTTCCTATAGGGCCAGAACAGTGAGCTTGCTCAGAACAAAAGAACTGTGCTTCCTACACACACGTGCCATATCTACTTCAACTCTGCTTAGGAAACTGACAAGAACAGTAGCTCCTCTTCAGTCCAATACTGTACTTGCTGGGAACAGACGCGAGTGCTATTTTTATTGTGTATGGCAATGGGAGCGCAATAGTGACTCTTCTTACCAGAAAACAACTCTTGCTCGTAGGACCAAAAACTGCATTTGATTCACCTCCATTTAGGACTGGGAAACAAACGCTAGCAAGACATACAAGAAACACACTCTGCTTTTGACAAAAGAGCACTCTTCTACTCTACTGTGTTTCCTAAGGGGTCCAAACAGAGAGCTTGCTCAGAACAAAAGAACTGTGCTTCCTACACCCGGGCCATATCTAGTTCAACTCTGCTGAGGAAACTGACAAGAGAAGTAGCTCCTCTTCAGTCCAATACACTGTACTTGCTGGGAACAGATGCCAGTGCTATTTGCACTGTGTATGGCAATGGGAGCGCAATAGTGACTTTCCTTACCAGAAAAAAACTCTTGCGTGTAGGACCAGAAACTGCATGTGATTCAACTCCATTTAGGACTTGGAAACAAATGCTAGCTCGCCTTACAAGAAACACACTCTGCTTTTGAGAAAAGAGCACTCTTCTACTCTACTGTGTTTCCTATAGTGCCAGAACAGTGAGCTTGCTCAGAACAAAAGAACTGTGCTTCCTACACACGGCCATATTTTGTTCAAATCTGCTTAGTAAACTGACAAGAACAGTAGATCCTCTTCAGTCCAATACACTGTACATGCTGGGAACAAACGCCAGTGCGATTTGCACTGTGTATGGCAATGGGAGCGCAATAGTGACTCTTCTTACCAGAAAACAACTCTTGCTCGTAGGACCAGAAACTGCATGTGATTCAACTCCATTTAGAACTGGGAAACAAAAACTAGCTCGCCTTACAAGAAACACTTTCTGCTTTTGAGAAAAGAGCATTCTTCTACTCTACTGTGTTTCCTATAGGGCCAGAACAGTGAGCTTGCTCAGAACAAAAGAACTGTGCTTCCTACACACACGTGCCATATCTACTTCAACTCTGCTTAGGAAACTGACAAGAACAGTAGCTCCTCTTCAGTCCAATACACTGTACATGCTGGGAACAAACGCCAGTGCGATTTGCACTGTGTATGGCAATGGGAGCGCAATAGTGACTCTTCTTACCAGAAAACAACTCTTGCTCGTAGGACCAGAAACTGCATGTGATTCAACTCCATTTAGAACTGGGAAACAAAAACTAGCTCGCCTTACAAGAAACACTTTCTGCTTTTGAGAAAAGAGCATTCTTCTACTCTACTGTGTTTCCTATAGGGCCAGAACAGTGAGCTTGCTCAGAACAAAAGAACTGTGCTTCCTACACACACGTGCCATATCTACTTCAACTCTGCTTAGGAAACTGACAAGAACAGTAGCTCCTCTTCAGTCCAATACACTGTACTTGCTGGGAACAGACGCGAGTGCTATTTTTATTGTGTATGGCAATGGGAGCGCAATAGTGACTCTTCTTACCAGAAAACAACTCTTGCTCGTAGGACCAAAAACTGCATTTGATTCACCTCCATTTAGGACTGGAAACAAACGCTAGCAAGACTTACAAGAAACACACTCTGCTTTTGACAAAAGAGCACTCTTCTACTCTACTGTGTTTCCTAAGGGGTCCAAACAGAGAGCTTGCTCAGAACAAAAGAACTGTGCTTCCTACACCCGGGCCATATCTAGTTCAACTCTGCTGAGGAAAGTGACAAGAGAAGTAGCTCCTCTTCAGTCCAATACACTGTACTTGCTGGCAACAGATGCCAGTGCTATTTGCACTGTGTATGGCAATGCGAGCGCAATAGTGGCTTTCCTTACCAGAAAACAACTCTTGCATGTAGGACCAGAAACTGCATGTGATTCAACTCCATTTAGGACTTGGAAACAAATGCTAGCTCGCCTTACAAGAAACACACTCTGCTTTTGAGAAAAGAGCACACTTCTACTCTACTGTGTTTCCTATAGTGCCAGAACAGTGAGCTTGCTCAGAACAAAAGAACTGTGCTTCCTACACACGGCCATATTTCGTTCAATTCTGCTTAGTAAACTGACAAGAACAGTAGATCCTCTTCAGTCCAATACACTGTACATGCTGGGAACAAACGCCAGTGCGATTTGCACTGTGTATGGCAATGGGAGCGCAATAGTGACTCTTCTTACCAGAAAACAACTCTTGCTCGTAGGACCAGAAACTGCATGTGATTCAACTCCATTTAGAACTGGGAAACAAAAACTAGCTCGCCTTACAAGAAACACTTTCTGCTTTTGAGAAAAGAGCACTCTTCTACTCTACTGTGTTTCCTATAGGGCCAGAACAGTGAGCTTGCTCAGAACAAAAGAACTGTGCTTCCTACAAACACGTGCCATATCTAGTTCAACTCTGCTTAGGAAACTGACAAGAACAGTAGCTCCTCTTCAGTCCAATACACTGTACTTGCTGGGAACAGACGCGTGTGCTATTTTTACAGGGTATGGCAATGGGAGCGCAATAGTGACTCTTCTTACCAGAAAACAACTCTTGCTCGTAGGACCAAAAACTGCATTTGGTTCACCTCCATTTAGGACTGGGAAACAAACGCTAGCTAGACTTACAAGAAACACACTCTGCTTTTGAGAAAAGAGCACTCCTCTACTCTACTGTGTTTCCTATAGGGCCAGAAGAGTGAGCTTGCTCAGAACAAAAGAACTGTGCTTCCTACACACACAGGCCATATCTAGTTCAATTCTGCTTACGAAACTGACAAGAACAGTAGCCTCTCTTCAGTCCAATACACTGTACTTGCTGGGAACAGACGCGAGTGCTATTTGCACTGTGTATGGCAAAGGGAGCGCAAAATGGACTCTTCTTACCAGAAAACAAGTCTCGCTCGTAGGACCAGAAACTGCATGTGTATTTCAACTCCATTTAGGACTGGGAAACAAACGCTAGCTTGCCTTACAAGAAACACACTCTGCTTTTGACAAAAGAGCACTCTTCTACTCTACTGTGTTTCCTATGGGGTCCAAACAGAGAACTTGCTCAGAAAAAAAGAACTGTGCTTCCTACACTCGGGCCATATATAGTTCAACTCTGCTGAGGAAACTGACAAGAGAAGTAGCTCCTCTTCAGTCCAATACACTGTTCTTGCTGGCAACAGATGCCAGTGCTATTTGCACTGTGTATGGCAATGGGAGTGCAATAGTGACTTTCCTTTCCAGAAAGCAACTCTTGCTCGTAGGACCAAAACCTGCATGTGATTCAACTCCATTTAGGACTGGGAAACAAATGCTAGCTCGCCTTACAAGTAACACACTCTGCTTTTGAGGAAGGAGCACTCTTCTACTCTACTGTATTTCCTTTAGCGTCAGAACAGTGAGCTTGCTCAGAACAAAAGAACTGTGCTTCCTACACACACGGCCATATCTAGTTCAATTCTCCTTAGGAAACTGACAAGAACAGTAGATCCTCTTTAGTCCCATACAATGTACTTGCTGGGAACAGACACGAATGCTATTTGCACTGTGTATGACAATGGGAGCGCAATTGTGACTCTTCATACCACAAAACAACTCTTGCTCATAAAACCAGAAACTGCATGTGATTCAACTCCATTTAGGACTGGGAAACAAACGCAAGCTCGCCTTACAAGAAACACACTCTGCTTTTGAGAAAAGAGCACTCTTCTACTCTACTGTGTTTCCTATAGGACCAGAACAGTGAGCTTGCTTTGAACAAAAGATCTGTGCTTCCTACACACACAGCCATATCTAGTTCAACTCTGCTTAGGAAACTGACGAGAACAGTAGATCCTCTTCAGTCCAATACACTGTACTTGCTGGGAACAGAAGCCAATACTACTTGCCCTGTGTATGACAATGGGAGCATAATAGTGACTCTTCTTACCAGAAAACAACTCTTGCTCCTACAACCAGAAACTGCATGTGATTCAGCTCCATTTTGGACTGGGAAACAAACGCTAGCTCGCCTTACAATAAACACACTCTGCTTTTGAGAAAAGAGAGCTTTTCTAGTCTACTGTGTTTCCTACGGGGTCCGAACAGTGAGCTTCCTCCGAACAAAAGAACCGTGCTTCCTACACACACGGGCCATATCTAGTTCAACTCTGCTTAGGAAACTGACAAGAACAGTAGCTCCTCTTCAGTCCAATACACTGTACCTGCTGGGAACAGACGCCAGTGCTATTTGCACTGTGTATGGCAATGTGAGCGCAATAGTGACTCTTCTTTCCAGAAAACAACTCTTGCTCATGGGACCCAAAACTGCATGTGATTCAACTCCATTTAGGACTGGGAAACAAAGGCTAGCTTGCCTTACAAGAAACACAATCTGCTTTTGAGAAAAGAGCACTCTTCTACTCTATTGTGTTTCCTATAGAGCCAGAACAGTGAGCTTGCTCAGAACAAAAGAACTGTGCTTCCTACACACACAGCCATATCTGGTTCAATTCTGCTTAGGAAAATGACAAGAACAGTAGATCCTCTTCAGTCCAATACACTGTACATGCTGGGAATAGACGCCAGTGCTTTTTTGCCTTGTGTATGACAATGGGAGTGCAATAGTGACTCTTCTTACCAGAAAACAACTCTTGCTCGTAGGACCAGAAACTGCATGTGATTAAACTCCATTTAGGACTGGGAAACAAACGCTAGCTCGCCTTACAAGAAACACAATCTGCTTTTGAGAAAAGAGCACTCTTCTACTCTATTGTGTTTCCTATAGAGCCAGAACAGTGAGCTTGCTCAGAACAAAAGAACTGTGCTTCCTACACACACAGCCATATCTGGTTCAATTCTGCTTAGGAAAATGACAAGAACAGTAGATCCTCTTCAGTCCAATACACTGTACATGCTGGGAATAGACGCCAGTGCTTTTTGCCTTGTGTATGACAATGGGAGTGCAATAGTGACTCTTCTTACCAGAAAACAACTCTTGCTCGTAGGACCAGAAACTGCATGTGATTCAACTCCATTTAGGACTGGGAAACAAACGCTAGCTCCCCTTACAAGAAACACACTCTGCTTTTGAGAAAAGAGCACTCTTCTACTCTACTGTGTTTCTTATGGGGTACGAACTGTGAGCTTGCTCAGAACAAAAGAACTGTGCTTCCTAACAACACGGGCCATATCTACATCAATTCTGCTTAGGAAACTGACAAGAACAGTAGCTCCTCTTCAGTCCAATACACTGTACATGCTGGGAACAGACGCCAGTGCTATTTGCCCTGTGTATGACAATGGGAGCACAATAGTGACTCTTCTTACCAGAAAACAACTCTTGCTCGTAGGACCAGAAACTGCATGAGATTCAACTCCATTTAGAACTGGGAAACAAACGCTAGCTCGCCTTACAATAAACACACTCTGCTTTTGAGAAAAGACAACTCATCTACTCTACGTGTTTCCCATGGGGTCCGAACAGTGAGCTTGCTCCGAACAAAAGAACCGTGCTTCCTACACACACGGGACATATCTAGTTCAACTCTGCTTAGGAAACTGACAAGAACAGTAGCTCCTCTTCAGTCCAATACACTGTACTTGCTGGGAACAGACGCCAGTGCTATTTGCACTGTGTATGGCAATGGGAGCGCAATAGTGACTCTTCTTACCAGAAAACAACTCTTGCTCATGGGACCAAAAACTGCATGTGATTCAACTCCATTTAGGACTGCGAAACAAAAGCTAGTTCGCCTTACAAGAAACTCACTCTGCTTTTGAGAAAAGAGCACTCTTCTACTCTAATGTGTTTCCTATAGGGCCAGAAAAGTGAGCTTGCTCAAAACAAAAGAACTGTGCTTCCTACACACACCGACTATATCTCATTCAACTCTGCTTAGGAAACTGACAAGAACAGTAGATCCTCTTCAGTCCAATACACTGTACTTGCTGGGAACAGACGCCAGTGCTATTTGTACTGTGTATGGCAATGGGAGCGCAATAGTGACTCTTCCTACCCAGAAAACATCTCTTGCTCATAGGACCAAAAACTGCATGTGATTCAACTCCATTTAGGACTGGGAAACAAACGATAGGTCGCCTTACAAGAAACACACTCTACTTTTGAGAAAAGGGCACTCTTCTACTCTACTGTGTTTCCTATAGGGCCAAAACAGTGAGCTTGCTCAGAACAAAAGAACTGTGCTTCCTACACACACGGCCATATCTAGTTCAATTCTGCTTAGGAAACTGACAATAACAATAGATCCTCTTCAGTCCAATACACTGTACTTGCTGGGAATAGACGCCAGTGCTATTTGCCCTGTGTATTACAATAGGAGCGCAAAAGTGACTCTTCTTACCAGAAAACAACTCTTGCTCGTAGAAACAGAAACTGCATGTGATTTTACTCCATTTAGGACTGGGAAACAAACGCTAGCTCGTCTTACAAGAAACACACTCTGCTTTTAGGAAAGGGCACTCTTCTAATCTAATGTGTTTCCTATAGGGCCAGAAGAGTGAGCTTGCTCAGAACAAAAGAACTGTGCTTCCAACACACACCGACTATATTTAGTTCCATATGCTTAGGAAACTGACAAGAATAGTAGATCCTCTTCAGACCAATACACTGTACTTGCTGGGAACAGACGCGAGTGCTATTTGCACTGTGTATGACAATGGGAGCGCAATAGTGACTCTTCTTACCAGAAAACAAGTCTTGCTCGTAAAACCAGAAACTCCATGTGATTCAACTCCATTTAGGACTGGGAAACAAACGCTCACTCGCCTTACAAGAAACACACTCTGCTTTTGAGAAAAGAGCACTCTTCTACTCTACTGTATTTACTATGGGATCCGAAGAGTGAGCTTGCTCAGAACAGAAGAAGTTGCTTCCTACACACACGGGCCATATCCAGTTCAACTCTGCTTAGGAAACTGACAAGAACAGTAGCTCCTCTTCAGTCCAATACACTGTACTTGCTGGGAACAGACGCCAGTGCTATTTGCACTGTGTATGGCAATGGGAGCACAATAGTGAATCTTCTTACCAGAAAACAACTCTTGCTCGTAGGACCAGAAACTGCATGGGTTTCAACTCCATTTCGGACTGGGAAACAAACGCTAGCTCGCCTTACAATAAACACACTCTGCTTTTGAGAAAAGACAACTCATCTACTCTACTGTGTTTCCTATAGGGTCCGAACAGTGAGCTTGCTCTGAACAAAAGAACCGTGCTTCCTACACACACGGGCCATATCTAGTTCAACTCTGCTTAGGAAACTGACAAGAACAGTAGCTCCTCTTCAGTCCAATACACTGTACATGCAGGGAATAGACGCCAGTGCTATTTGCCCTGTGTATGACAATGGCAGCGCAATAGTGACTCTTCTCTCCAGAGAACAACTCTTGCTCGTAGGACCAGAAGCTGCACCTGATTTTACTCCATTTAGGACTGGGAAACAAACGCTAGCTTGCCTTACAAGAAACACACTCTGCTTTTGAGAAAAGAGCACTCTTCTACTCTAATGTGATTCCTATAGGGCCAGAAGAGTGAGCTTGCTCAGAACAAAAGAACTGTGCTTCCTACAGACACCGACTATATTTAGTTCAACTCTGCTTAGGATACTGACAAGAACAGTAGATCCTCTTCAGTCCAATACACTGCACATGCTGGGAACAGACGCCAGTGCTATTTGCCCTGTGTATGACATTGGGAGCGCAATAGTGACTCTTCTTACCAAAAAACAACTCTTGTTCGTAGGACCAGAAACTGCATGTGATTCAAATCCATTTAGGACTGAGAAACAAACGCTAGCTCCATTACAAAAAACACACTCTGCTTTTGAGAATATAGCACTCTTCTACTCTTCTGTGTTTCTTTTGTGGTCCAATACAGTGAGCTTGCTCAGAACAAAAGAACTGTGCTTCCTACGCACACAGGCCATATCTAGTTCAACTCTGCTTAGGAAACTGACAAGAAGAGTAATTCCTCTTCAGTCCAATACACTATACGTTCTGGGAACAGACGCGAGTGCTATTTGCACTGTGTATGGCAATGGGAGCACAATAGTGACTCTTTTTTCCAGAAAACAACTCTTGCTCGTAGGACCAAAAACTGCATGTGATTCAACTCCATTTAGGACTGGGAAACAAATGCTAGCTCGCCTTACAATAAACACACTCTGCTTTTGAGAAAAGAGCACTCTTATATTCTACTGTGTTTCCTATAGGGCCAAAACAGTGAGGTTGCTCAGAACAAAAGAACTCTGCTTCCTACACACACGGCCATATCTAGTTCAATTCTGCTTAGGAAACTGACAAGAACAGTAGATCCTCTTTAGTCCAATACACTGTACAAGCTGGGAATAGACGCCAGTGCTATTTGCCCTGTGTATGACAATGGGAGCACAATAGTGACTCTCCTTACCAGAAAACAAATCTTGCTTGTAGGACCAGAATCTGCATGTGATTCAACTCCATTTAGGACTGGGAAACAAACGCTAGCTCGCCTTCCAAGAAACACACTCTGCTTTTGAGAAAAGAACACTCTTCTACTCTACTGTGTTTCCTATGTGGTCCAAACATTAAGCTTGCTCAGAACAAAAGAAATGTGCTTCCTACACACAGCGGCCATATCTAGTTGAACTCTGCTTAGGAAACTGACAAGAACAGTAGCTCCTCTTCAGTCCAATACACTGTACTTGTTGAGAACAGACGCGAGTGCTATTTGCACTGTGTATGGCAATGGGAGCACAATAGTGTCTCTTCTTACCAGAAACAACTCTTGCTCGTAGGACCAGAAACTGCATGTGATTCAACTCCCTTTAGGACTGGGAAACAAACGCTAGCTTGCTTTACAAGAAACACACTCTGCTTCTGAGAAAAGGGCACTCTTCTACTCTACTGTGTTTCCTAAGGGGTCCAAACAGTGAGCTTGCACAGAACAAAAGAACTGTGCTTCCTGCACACACGGGCCATATCTAGTTCAACTCTGCTTAGGAAACTGACAAGAACAGTAGCTCCTCTTCAGTCCAATACAGTGTATTTGCTGGAAATAGAGGCGAGTGCTATTTTCACTGTGTATGTCAATGGGAGCGCAATAGTGACTTTCCTTACCAGAAAACAACTCTTGCTCATAGGACCAGAAACTGCATGTGATTCAACTCCATTTAGGACTGGGAAACAAATGCTTGCTCGCCTTACAAGAAACACCCTCTGCTTTTGAGAAAAGAGTACTCTTCTACTCTACTGTGTTTACTATAGGGCCAGAATAGTGAGCATGCTCAGAACAAAAGAACTGTGCTTCCTACACACACGTGCCATATCTAATTTAACTGTGCTTAGGAAACTGACAAGAACAGTAGCTCCCCTTTATTCCAATACACTGTACTTGCTGGAAACAGACGCGAGTGTTATTTGCACTGTGTATGGAAATGGGAGCGCAATAGTGACTCTTCTTACCAGAAAACAACTCTTGCTCGTAGGACCAAAAACTGCATGTGATTCAACTCCATTTAGGACTGGAAACAAACCCCAGCTGGCCTTGTAAGAAACACACTCTGCTTTTTAGAAAAGAGCACTCTTCTACTCTACTGTGTTTCCTATAGGGCCAGGACAGTGAGCTTTCTCAGAACAAAAGAAGTGTGCTTCCTACACACACGGGCCATATCTAGATCAATTCTTCAGAGGAAAATGACAAGAACAGTAGATCCTCTTCAGTCCAATACACTGTACATGCTGGGAACAGATGCCAGTGCTATTTGCCCTGTGTACGACAATGGGAGCACAATAGTGACTCTTGTTATGAGAAAACAACTCTTGCTCGTAGAACTAGAAACTGCATGTGATTCAACTCCATTTAGGACTGGGAAACAAACGCTAGCTCGCCTTACAAGAAACACACTCTGCTTTTGAAAAAAGGGTATTCTTCTACTCTACTGTGATTCCTATAGGGCCAAAACAGTGAGGTTGCTCAGAACAAAAGAACTCTGCTTCCTACAAACACGGGCCATATCTAGTTCAACTCTGCTTAGGAAACTGACAAGAACAGTAGCTCCTCTTCAGTCAAATACACTGTACTTGCTGGTAACAGACGCCAGTGCTGTTTGCCCTGTGTATGACAACGGGAGCGCAATAGTGACTCTTCTTACCAGAAAACAACTCTTGCTCGTAGGACCAGAAACTGCATGAGATTCAACTCCATTTAGGACTGGGAAACCAACCCTAGCTCGCCTTACAAGAAACACACTCTGCTTTTGAGAAAAGGGCACTCTTCTACTCTACTGTGTTTTTTATGGGGTCCGAACAGTGAGCTTGCTCAGAACAAAAGAACTGTGCTTCCTACAGAGACGGGCCATATCTAGTTCAACTCTGCTTAGGAAACTGACAAGAACAGTAGCTCCTCTTCAGTCCAAAACACTGTACTTGCTGGGAACAGACGTGAGTGCTATTTGCACTCTGTATGGCAATGGGAGCCCAATAGTGACTTTCCTTACCAGAAAATAACTCTTGCTCATAGGACCAAAAACTGCATGTGATTCACCTCCATTTAGGACTGGCAAACAAACGCAGGCTTGCCTTACAAGAAACACACTGTGATTTTGAGAAAAGGGCACTATTCTACTCTACTGTGTTTCCTATTGGCCCAAAAAAGTATGCTTGCTCAGAACAAAAGAACTGTGCTTCCTACACACACGGGCCATATATAGTTCAATTCTGCTTAGGAAACTGACAAGAACAGTAGATCCTCTTCAGTCCAATACACTGTACATGCTGGGAACAGACGCCAGGGCTGTTTGCCCTGTGTATGACAATGACAGTGCAATAGTGACTCTTCTTACCAGAAAACAACTCTTGCTCGTAGGACCAGAAACTGCATGGGATTCAACTCCATTTAGGACTGGGAAACAAATGCTAGCTCGCCTTACAAGAAACACATTCTGCTTCTGAGAATAGGGCACTCATCTACTCTACTGTGTTTCCTATTGGGTCCGAACAGTGAGCTTGCTCAGAACAAAAGAACTGTGCTTCCTACACACACGGCCATATCTAGTTCAATTCTCCTTAGGAAACTGACAAGAACAGTAGCTCCTATTCAGCCCAATACACTGTACTTGCTGGGAACAGACGCGAGTGCTATTTGCCCCTGTATGGCAATGGGAGCACAATAGTGACTCTTCTTACCAGAAAAAAACTCTTGCTCGTAGGACCAGAAACTGCATGTGACTCAACTCAATTTAGGACTGGGAAACAAACGCTAGCTCGCCTTACAAGAAACACACTCTGCTTTTGAGAAAAGAGCACTCTTCTACTCTAATGTGTTTCCTATAGGCCCAAAACAGTGAGCTTGCTCAGAACAAAAGAACTGTGCTTCCTACACACACGACCATATCTAGTTCAATTCTGCTCAGGAAACTGACAAGAACAGTAGATCCTCTTCAGTCCAATACACTGTACATGCTGGGAATAGACGCTAGTGCTATTTGCCCTGTGTATGACAATGGAGCCAATAGTGACTCTTCCTAGCAGAAAACAACTCTTGCTGGTAGGACGAGAAACTGCATGTGATTCAACTCCATTTAGGACTGGGAAACAAACGCGAGCTCGCCCTACAAGAAACACACACTGCTTTTGAGAAAAGAGCACTCTTCTACTCTACAGTGTTTCCTAAGGGGATGAACAGCGAGCTTGCTCAGAACAAAAGAACTGTGCTTACTACACACACGGCCATATCTGGTTCAATTCTGCTTAGGAAACTGACAAGAACAGTAGATCCTCTTCAGCCCAATACACTGTACTTGCTGGGAACAGACGCCAGTGCTATTTGCCCTGTGTATGGCAATGGGAGCACAATAGTGACTTTCCTTACCAGAAAACAACTCTTGCTCGTAGGACCAGAAACTGCATGTGATTCAACTCCATTTAGGACTGGGAAACAAATGCTAGCTCGCATTACAAGAAACACCCTCTGCTTTTGAGAAAAGAGTACTCTTCTACTCTACTGTGTTTACTATGGAGCCAGAATAGTGAGCTTGCTCAGAACAAAAGAACTGTGCTTCCTAAACACACGTGCCATATCAAATTTAACTGTGCTTAGGAAACTGACTAGAACAGTAGCTCCCCTTTATTCCAATACACTGTACTTGCTGGGAACAGACGCGAGTGTTATTTGCACTGTGTATGGAAATGGGAGCGTAATAGTGACTCTTCTTACCAGAAAACAACTCTTGCTCGTAGGACCAGAAACTGCATGAGATTCAACTCAATTTAGGACTGGGAAACAAACGCTAGATCGCCTTACAAGAAACACACTCTACTTTTGAGAAAAGGGAACTCTTCTACTCTACTGTGTTTCCTATAGGGCCAAAACAGTGAGCTTGCTCAGAACAAAAGAACTCTGCTTCCTACACACACGGGCCATATCTAGTTCAACTCTGCTTAAGAAACTGACAAGAACAGTAGCTCCTCTTCAGTCCAATACACTGTACTTGCTGGTAAGAGACGCCAGTCCTGTTTGCCCTGTGTGACAATGGGAGCGCAATAGTGACTCTTCTTACCAGAAAACAACTCTTGCTCGTAGGACCAGAAACTGCATGAGATTCAACTCCATTTAGGACTGGGAAACAAACGCCAGCTGGCCTTACAAGAAACACACTCTGCTTTTGAGAAAAGAGCACTCTTCTACTCTAATGTGTTTCCTATAGGGCCAGAACAGTGAGCTTGCTCAGAACAAAAGAAGTGTGCTTCCTACACACACGGGCCATATCTAGATCAATTCTGCAGAGGAAAATGACAAGAGCAGTAGATCCTCTTCAGTCCAATACACTGTACATGCTGGGAACAGACGCCAGTGCTATTTGCCCTGTGTATGACAATGGGAGCGCAATAGTGACTCTTCTTACCAGAAAACAACTCTTGCTCCTAGAACTAGAAACTGCATATGATTCAACTCAATTTAGGACTGGAAAACAAACGCTAGCTCGCCTTACAAGAAACACACTCTGCTTTTGAGAAAAGGGCACTCTTCTACTCTAATGTGTTTCCTATAGGGCCAAAACAGTGAGCTTGCTCAAAACATAAGAACTGTGCTTCCTACACACACGGGCCATATCTAGTTCAACTCTGCTTAGGAAACTGACAAGAACAGTAGATCCTCTTCAGTCCAATACACTGTACATGCTGGGAATAGACGCCAGCGCTATTTGCCCTGTGTATGACAATGGGAGCTCAATGGTGACTCTTCTTACCAGAAAACAACTCTTGCTCGTAGGACCAGAAACTGCATGTGATTCAACTCCATTTAGGACTGGGAAACAAACGCGAGCTCGCCTTACAAGAAACACACACTGCTTTTGAGAAAAGAGCACTCTTCTACTCTACAGTGTTTCCTAAGGGGTCCGAACAGTGAGCTTCCTCAGAACAAAAGAACTGTGCTTCCTACACACACGGCCATATCTAGTTCAATTCTCCTTAGGAAACTGACAAGAACAGTAGCTCCTATTCAGCCCAATACACTGTACTTGCTGGGAACAGACACGAGTGCTACTTGCCCCTGTATGGCAATGGGAGCACAATAGTGACTCTTCTTACCAGAAAACAACTCTTGCTCGTAGGACCAGAAACTGCATGTGACTCAATTCAATTTAGGACTGGGAAACAAACGCTAGCTCGCCTTACAAGAAACACACTCTGCTTTTGAGAAAAGAGCACTCTTCTACTCTAATGTGTTTCCTATAGGCCCAAAACAGTGAGCTTGCTCAGAACAAAAGAACTGTGCTTCCTACACACACGACCATATCTAGTTCAATTCTGTTTAGGAAACTGACAAGAACAGTAGATCCTCTTCAGTCCAATACACTGTACATGCTGGGAATAGACGCTAGTGCTATTTGCCCTGTGTATGACAAAGGGAACGCAATAGTGACTCTTCCTAGCAGAAAACAACTCTTGCTGGTAGGACGAGAAACTGCATGTGATTCAACTCCATTTAGGACTGGGAAACAAAGGCTAGCACGCATTAGAAGAAACACATTCTGCTTCTAAGAAAAGGCCACTCATCTACTCTACTGTGTTTCCTATGGGGTCCGAACAGTGAGCTTACTCAGAGCAAAAGAACTGTGCTTCCTACACACACAGCCATATCTAGTTCAATTCTGCTTAGGAAACTGACAAGAACAGTAGATCCTCTTCAGCCCAATACACTGTACTTGCTGGGAACAGACGCCAGTGCTATTTGCCCTGTGTATGGCAATGGGAGCACAATAGTGACTCTTCTTACCAAAAAACAACTCTTGCTCGTAGGACCAGAAACTGCATGTGGTTCAACTCAATTTAGGACTGGGAAATAAACGCTGGCTCGCATTATAAGAAACACACTCTGCTTTTGAGAAAAGAGCACTCTTCTACTCTAATGTGTTTCCTATCGGGCCAAAACAGTGAGCTTGCTCAGAACAAAAGAACTGTGCTTCCTACACACACGGCCATATCTAGTTCAATTCTGCTTAGGAAACTGACAAGAACAGTAGCTCCTCTTCAGTCCAATACACTGTACATGCTGAGAATAGACGCCAGTGCTATTTGCCCTGTGTATGACAATGGGAACACAATTGTGACTCTTCCTACCAGAAAACAACTCTTGCTGGTAGGACGAGAAACTGCATGTGATTCAACTCCATTTAGGACTGGGAAACAAACGCTAGCTCGCCGTACAAGAAACACATTATGCTTCTGAGAAAAGGCCACTCATCTACTCTACTGTGTTTCTTATTGGGTTCGAACATTGAGCTTGCTCAGAACAAAACAACTGTGCTTCCTACACACAAGGGACATATCTAGTTCAAGTCTGCTTAGGAAACTGACAAGAACAGTAGCTCCTCTTCAGTCCAATACACTGTACTTGCTGGGAACAGAATCCAGTGTTATTTGCCCTGTATATGACAGTGGGAGCGCAATAGTGACTCTTTTTACCAGAAAACAACTCTTGCTCATGGGACCGAAAACTGCATGTGATTCAACTCCATTTAGGACTGGGAAACAAACGCTAGCTCGCCTTACAAGAAACACACTCTGCTTTTGAGAAAAGAGCACTCTTCTACTCTACTGTTTTTCATACAGGGCCAAAAGGGTGAGCTTGCTCAGAACAAAAGAACTGTGCGCCCTACACAAACGTCCATATCTAGTTCAATTCTGCTTAGGAAACTGACAAGAACAGTAGATCCTCTTCAGTCCAATACACTGTACATGCTGGGAATAGACGCCAGTGCTATTTGCCCTGTGTATGACTATGGGAGCGCAATAGTGACTCTTCTTACCAGAAAACAACTCTTCTTCGTAGGACCAAAAAATGCATGTGATTCAACTCCATTTTGAACCGGGGAAAAAACTCTAGCTCGCATTACTAGAAACACACTCTGCTTTTGAGAAAAGAGCACTCTTCTACTCTAATGTGTTTCCTATAGGGCCAGGACAGTGAGCTTGCTCAGAAAAAAAGAAGTGTGCTTCCTACACACACGGACCATATCTAGATCAATTCTGCAGAGGAAAATGACAAGAACAGTAGATCCTCTTCAGTCCAATACACTGTACTTGCTGTAAACAGACGCCAATGCTATTTGCACTGTGTATGGCAATGGGAGCACAATAGTGACTCTTCTTACCAGAAAACAACTCTTGCTCGTAGGACCAGAAACTGCATGGGTTTCAACTCCATTTCTGACTGGAAAACAAACACTAGCTCGCGTTACAAGAAATACACTCTGCTTTTGAGAAAAGACAACTCATCTACTCTACTGTGTTTCCTATAGGGTCCGAACAGTGAGCTTGCTCCGAACAAAAGAACCGTGCTTCCTACACACACGGGCCATATCTAGTTCAACTCTGCTTAGGAAACTGACAAGAACAGTAGCTCCTCTTCAGTCCAATACACTGTACTTGCTGGGAACAGACGCCAGTGCTATTTGCACTGTGTAAGGCAATGGGAGCACAATAGTGACTCTTCTTTCCAGAAAAGAACTCTTGCTCATTGGACCAAAAATGCATGTGATTCAACTCCATTTAGGACTGGGAAACAAATGCTAGCTCGCCTTACAAAAAACACACTCTACTTTTGAGAAAAGGGCACTCTTCTACTCTACTGTGTTTCCTATAGGGCCAAAACAGTGAGCTTGCTCAGAACAAAAGAACTGTGCTTCCTACACACACGGCCTTATCTAGTTCAATTCTGCTTAGGAAACTGACAAGAACAGTAGATCCTCTTCAGTCCAATACACTGTACATGCAGGGAATAGACGCCAGTGCTATTTGCCCTCTGTATGACAATGGCAGTGCAATAGTGACTCTTCTTACCAGAAAAAAACTCTTGCTCGTAGGACCAGAAACTGCATGTGATTTTACTCCATTTAGGACTGGGAAACAAACACTAGCTTGCCTTACATGAAACACACTGTGCTTTTGAGAAAAGAGCACTCTTCTACTCTAATGTGATTCCTATAGAGCCAGAAGAGTGAGCTTGCTCAGAACAAAAGAACTGTGCTTCCTACACACACTGACTATATTTAGTTCAACTCTGCTTAGGAAACTGACAAGAAAAGTAGATCCTCTTCAGTCCAATACACTGCACATGCTGGGAACAGACGCCAGTGCTATTTGCCCTGTGTATAGCAATGGGAGCGCAATAGTGACTCTTCTTTCCAGAAAATAACTCTTGCTCGTAGGACCAAAAACTGCAAGGGATTCAACTCCATTTAGGACTGGGAAACAAACGCTAGCTCGCCTTACAAGAAATACACTCTGCTTTTGAGAAAAGGGCACACTTCTACTCTACTGTGTTTCCTATGGAGCCAAAACAGTGAGCTTGCTCAGAACAAAAGAACTGTGCTTCCTAGACACACGGCCATATCTGGTTCAATTCTGCTTAGGAAACTGACAAGAACAGTAGATCCTCTACAGTCTAATACACTGTACATGCTGGGAATAGACGCCAGGGCTATTTGCCTTGTGTATGACAATGGGAGCGCAATATTGTCTCTTCTTACCAGAAAACAACTCTTGCTCGCATGACCAGAAACTGCATGTGATTCAACTCCATTTAGAACTGGGAAACAAACGCTAGCTCGCCTTACAAGAAACACACTCTGCTTTAGAGAAAAGAGCACTCTTCTACTCTAATGTGTTTCTGATAGGGCCAGAACAGTGAGCTTGCTCAGAAAAAAGGAACTGTGCTTCCTACACACATGGGCCATATCTAGTTCAACTCCGCTTAGGAAACTGAAAGAACAGTAGCTCCTCTTCAGTCCAATACACTGTACTTAATGGGAACAGATGCGAGTATTATTTGCACTGTGTATGGCAATGGGAGCACAATAGTGACTTTCCTTACCAGAAAACAACTCTTGTTCGTAGGACCAAAAACTGCATGTGATTCAACTCCATTTAGGACTGGGAAACAAACACTAGCTCGCCTTACAAGAAACACACTCTGCTTTTGAGAAAAGATCACTCTTCTACTCTACTGTGTTTCCTATAGGGACAGAACAGTGAGCTTGCTCAGAACAAAAGAACTGTGCTTCCTACAAACATGGCCATATCTAGTTCAATTCTGCTTAGGAAACTGACAATAACAGTAGATCCTCCTCAGTCCAATACACTGTACATGCTGGGAACAGACGCCAGTGCTATTTGTAATGTGTATGACAATTGGAGCGCAATAGTGACTCTTCTCACCAGAAGACAACTTTAGCTCGTAGGACCAGAAACTGCATGGGATTCAACTCCATTTCTGACTGGGACACAAACACTAGCTCGCCTTACAAGAAACACACTCTGATTTTGAGAAAAGAGCACTCTTCTGCTCTTCTGTGTTTCTTTTGGGGTCCGAACAGTGAGCTTACTCAGAACAAAAGAACTGTGCTTCCTACACACACAGGCCATATCTACTTCAACTGTGCTTAGGAAACTGACAAGAACAGTAGCTCCTCTTCAGTCCAATACACTGTACGTGCTGGGAACAGACGCCAGTGCTATTTGCTCTATGTATCACAATGGGAGCGCAATAGTGACTCTTCTTACCAGAAAACAACTCTTGCTCGTAGGACCAAAAACTGCATGGGATTCAACTCCATTTAGGACTGGGAAACAAACACTAGCTCGCCTTACAAGAAACACACTCTGCTTTTGAGAAAAGAGCCCTCTTCTACTCTATAGTGTTTCCTATGTGGTCCGAAGAGTGAGCTTGCTCAGAAAAAAAGAACTGTGCTTCCTACACACACGGACCATATCTAGTTCAACTCTGCTTAGGAAACTGACAAGAACAGTAGCTCCTCTTCAGTCCAATACACTGTACTTTCTGGGAACAGACGCCAGTGCTATTTGCACTGTGTAGGGGAATGTGAGCGCAATAGTGACTATCCTTACCAGAAAACAACTCTTCCTCATGGGACCAAAAACTGCATGAGATTCAACTCCATTTAGGTCTGGGAAACAAACGCTAGGTCGCCTTACAAGAAACACACTCTGCTTTTGAGAAAAGAGCACTCTTCTTCTCTACTGTGTTTCCAATAGGGCCAGAATAGTGAGCTTGCTCAGAACAAAAGAAGTTTGCTTCATACACACACGGGCTATATCTACTTCAACTCTGCTTAGGAAACTGACAAGAACGGTAGCTCCTCTTCAGTCCAATACAATGTACATCCTGGGAACAGACACGCTATTTGCACTGTGTATGGGAATGGGAGCACAATAGTGACTTTCCTTACCAGAAAACAACTCTTGCTCGTGAGACCAAAAACTGCATGTGATTCAACTCCATTTAGGACTGGGAAACAAATGCTAGCTCGCCTTACAAGAAACACACTCTTCTTTTGAGAAAAGAGCATTCTTCTACTCTACTGTGTTTTCAAAAGAGCCACAACAGTGAGCTTGCTCAGAAGAAAAGGACTGTGCTTCCTACACACACGGCCATATCTGGTTCAATTCTGCTTAGGAAACTGACAAGAACAGTAGATCTTCTTCAGTCCAATACACTGTACATGCTGGGAATAGACGCCAGTGCTATTATCCTTGTGTATGTCAATGGGAGCGCAATAGTGACTCTTCTTACCAGAAAACAACTCTTGCTCGTAGGATCAGAAACTGCATGGGATTCAACTCCATTTAGGACTGGGAAACAAACACTAGCTCGCCTTAAAAGAAACACACTCTGCTTTTGAGAAAAGAGCACACTTCTACTCTACTGTGTTTACTATGGGTTCGAACAGTGAGCTTGCTCAGAACAAAAGATGTGCTTCCAACACACAAGGGCCATATCTAGTTCAACTCTGCTTAGGAAACTGACAAGAACAGTAGATCCTCCTCAGTCCAATACACTGTACATGTGGGAAGAGACGCCAGTGCTATTTGCCCTGTGTATGACAATGGGAACGCAATAGTGACTCTTCTTACCAGAAAACAAGTCTTGCTCGTAGGACCAAAAACTGCATGTGATTCAACTCCATGTAGGACTGGGAAACAAACGCTAGCTCGCCTTACAAGAAACACACTCTGCTTTTGAGAAAAGAGCACACTTCTACTCTACTGTGTTTCCTATAGGGTCCGAAGAGTGAGCTTGCACAGAACAAAAGAACTGTGCTTCCTACACACACGGGCCATATCCAGTTCAACTCTGCTTAGGAAACTGACAAGAACAGTAGCTCATCTTCAGTCCAATACACTGTACTTCTTGGGAACAGACGCCAGTGCTATTTGCACTGTGCATGGCAATGGGAGTGCAATAGTGACTTTCCTTACCAGAAAACAACTCTAGCTCATATGACCAAAAACTGCATGTGATTCAACTCCATTTAGGACTGGGAAACAAACGGTAGCTCGCCTTACAAGAAACACACTCTGCTTTTGAGAAAAGAGCACTCTTCTACTCTACTGTGTTTCCTACAAGGCCAAAACAGTGAGCTTGCTCAGAACAAAAGAACTGTGCTTCCTACACATACAGCCATATCTAGTTCAATTATGGTTAGGAAATTGACAAGAACAGTAGATTCTCTTCCGTCCCATACACTGTACTTGCTGGGAAGAGACGGCAGTGCTATTTGCCCTGTGTAAGACAATGGGAGCACAATAGTGACTCTTCTTACCAGAAAACAACTTTTGCTCGTAGGACCAGAAACTGCATGTGATTCAACTCCATTTAGGACTGGGAAACAAAAGCTAGCTCGCCTTACAAGAAACACACTCTGCTTTTGAGAAAAGAGCACTCTTCTTCTCCAATGTGTTTCCTATAGGGCCAGAATAGTGAGCTTGCTCAGAACAAAAGAACTGTGCTTTCTATACACACCGACTATATCTAGTTCAACTCTGTTTAAGAAACTGACAAGATCAGTAGATCCTCTTCAGGCCAATATACTGTACATGCTGGGAACAGACGCCAGTGCTATTTGCCCTGTGTATGACAATGGGAGCACAATAGTGACTCTTCTTACCAGAAAACAACTCTTGCTCGTAGTACCAGAAACTGCATGTGATTCAACTCCATTTAGGACTACGAAACAAACGCTAGCTCGCCTTACAAGAAACACACTCTGCTTTTGAGATAAGAGCACTCTTCTACTCTACAGTGTTTCCCATGGGTTCCGAACAGTGAGCTTGCTCAGAACAAAAGAACTGTGCTTCCTACACACACGGGCCATATCTAGTTCAACTCTACTTAGGAAACTGACAAAAACAGTAGCTCCTCTTAAGTCCAATACACTGTACTTAATGGGAACAGACGCGAAGGCTATTTGCAGTGGGTATGGCAATGGGAGCACAATAGTGACTTTCCTAGCCAGAAAACAACTCTTGCTCATAGGACCAAAAACTGCATGTGATTCAAATCCATTTAGGACTGGGAACCAAAAAATAGCTCGCCTTAGAAAAACACACTTTACTTTTGAGAAAAGATCACTCTTCTACACTACTGTGTTCCTATAGTGCCAGAACATTGAGCTTGCTCAGAACAAATGAACTGTGCTTCCTACACACACGGCCATATCTAGTTCAATTCTGCTTAGGAAACTGACAGGAACAGTAGATCCTCTTCAGTCCAATACACTGTACACGAGGGGAACAGATGCCAGTGCTATTTGCAATGTGTATGAAAATGGGACCGCAATAGTACTCTTCTTACCAGGAAACAACTCTTGCTCGTAGGACCAGAAACTGCATGTGATTCAACTCCACTTAGGACTGAAAAAAAAAAAAAAACGCTAGCTCACCTTACAAGAAACACACTCTGCTTTTGAGAAAAGAGAACTCTTCTACTCTACTGTGTTTCCTTTGGGGTCCAAACAGTGAGCTTGCTCAGAACAAAAGAACTGTGCTTCCTACACACACGGGCCATATCTAGTACAACTCTGCTTAGGAAACTGACAAGAACAGTAATTGCTCTTCAGTCCAATACACTGTACTTGCTGAGAACAGACGCGAGTGCTATTTGCACTGTATATGTCAATGGGAGCGCAATAGTGACTCTTCTTACCAGAAAACAACTCTTGTTCGTAGGACCAGAAACTGCATGGGATTCAACTCCATTTCAGATTGGGAAACAAACACTAGCTCGCCTTACAAGAAACACACTCTGCTTTTGAGAAAAGAGCACTCTTCTACTCTACAGTGTTTCCTATGAGGTCCGAACAGTGAGCTTGTTCAGAACAAAAGAACTGTGCTTCCTACACACAGTGCCCATATCTAGTTCAACTCTGCTTAGGAAACTGACAAGAACAGTAGTTCCTTTCAGTCCAGTAAACTGTACTTGCTGCAAACAGAAGCAAGCGCTATTTGCACTGTGTATGGCAATGGGAGCACAATAGTGACTATTCTTACCAGAAAACAAGTCTTGCTCGTAGGACCAGAAACTGCATGGGATTCAACTTTATTTCTGACTGGGAAACAAACACTAGCTCACCTTACAAGAAACACACTCTGCTTTTGAGAAAAGAGGACTCTTCTATTCTACTGTGTTTCCTATGGGATCCGAACAGTGAGCTTGCTCAGAACAAAAGAACTGTGCTTCCTACACACACGGTCATATCTAGTTCAATTCTGCTTAGGAAACTGACAAGAATAGTAGATCCTCTTCAGTCCAATACACTGAAGTTTCTGGGAAGAGACGCGAGTGCTATTTGCCCTGTGTATGACAATGGGAGAGCAATAGTGACTCTTCTTACCAGAAAACAACTCTTGCTCGTAGGACCAGAAACTGCATGGGATTCAACTCCATTTAGGACTGGGAAACAAACGGTAGCTCGCCTTACAAGAAACACACTCTGCTTTTGAGAAAAGAGCCCTCTTCTACTTTGAAGTGTTTCCTATGGGGTCCGAAAAGTGAGCTTGCTCAGAACCAAAAACTGTGATTCCTACACACACAAGCCATATCTAGTTCAACTCTGCTTAGGAAACTGACAAGAACAGTAGCTCCTCTTCAGTCCAATACACTGTAATTCCTGGGAACAGACACGAGTGCTATTTGCACTGTGTATGGCAATGGGAGAGCAATAGTGACTCTTCTTACCAGAAAACAACTCTTGCTCGTAGGACCAGAAACTGCATGAGATTCAACTCCATTTAGGACTGGGAAACAAACGCCAGCTGGCCTTACAAGAAACACACTCTGCTTTTGAGAAAAGAGCACTCTTCTACTCTAATGTGTTTCCTATAGGGCCAGAACAGTGAGCTTGCTCAGAACAAAAGAAGTGTGCTTCCTACACACACGGGCCATATCTAGATCAATTCTGCAGAGGAAAATGACAAGAGCAGTAGATCCTCTTCAGTCCAATACACTGTACATGCTGGGAACAGACGCCAGTGCTATTTGCCCTGTGTATGACAATGGGAGCGCAATAGTGACTCTTCTTACCAGAAAACAACTCTTGCTCCTAGAACTAGAAACTGCATGTGATTCAACTCAATTTAGGACTGGGAAACAAACACTAGCTCGCCTTACAAGAAACTCACTCTGCTTTTGAGAAAAGAGCACTCTTCTACTCTAATGTGTTTCCTACAGGGCCAGAAAAGTGAGCTTGCTCAGAACAAAAGAACTGTGCTTCCTACACACACCGACTATATCTCGTTCAACTCTCCTTAGGAAACTGACAAGAACAGTAGCTCCTCTTCAGTCCAATACACTGTACTTGCTGGGAACAGACGCCAGAGCTATTTGTACTGTGTATGTCAATGGGAGCGCAATAGTGACTCTTCTTACCAGAAAACAACTCTTGCTCATAGGACCAAAAACTGCCTGTGATTCAACTCCATTTAGGACTGGGAAACAAACGCTAGCTCGCCTTACAAAAAACACACTCTACTTTTGAGAAAAGGACACTCTTCTACTCTACTGTGTTTCCTATAGGGCCAAAACAGTGAGCTTGCTCAGAACAAAAGAACTGTGCTTCCTACACACACGGCCTTATCTAGTTCAATTCTGCTTAGGAAACTGACAAGAACAGTAGATCCTCTTCAGTCCAATACACTGTACATGCAGGGAATAGACGCCAGTGCTATTTGCCCTGTGTATGACAATGGCAGTGCAATAGTGACTCTTCTTACCAGAAAAAAACTCTTGCTCGTAGGACCAGAAACTGCATGTGATTTTACTCCATTTAGGACTGGGAAACAAACACTAGCTTGCCTTACAAGAAACACACTCTGCTTTTGAGAAAAGAGCACTCTTCTACTCTAATGTGATTCCTATAGGGCCAGAAGAGTGAGCTTGCTCAGAACAAAAGAACTGTGCTTCCTACACACACTGACTATATTTAGTTCAACTCTGCTTAGGAAACTGACAAGAAAAGTAGATCCTCTTCAGTCCAATACACTGCACATGCTGGGAACAGACGCCATTGCTATTTGCCCTGTGTATAGCAATGGGAGCGCAATAGTGACTCTTCTTTCCAGAAAACAACTCTTGCTCGTAGGACCAAAAACTGTAAGGGATTCAACTCCATTTAGGACTGGGAAACAAATGCTAGCTCGCCTTACAAGAAATACACTCTGCTTTTGAGAAAAGGGCACACTTCTACTCTACTGTGTTTCCTATAGAGCCAAAACAGTGAGCTTGCTCAGAACAAAAGAACTGTGCTTCCTAGACACACGGACATATCTGGTTCAATTCTGCTTAGGAAACTGACAAGAACAGTAGATCCTCTACAGTCTAATACACTGTACATGCTGGGAATAGACGCCAGTGCTATTTGCCTTGTGTATGACAATGGGAGCGCAATATTGTCTCTTCTTACCAGAAAACAACTCTTGCTCCTAGGACCAGAAACTGCATGTGATTCAACTCCATTTAGAACTGGGAAACAAACGCTAGCTCGCCTTACAAGAAACACACTCTGCTTTTGAGAAAAGAGCACTCTTCTACTCTAATGTGTTTCTGATAGGGCCAGAACAGTGAGCTTGCTCAGAAAAAAGGAACTGTGCTTCCTACACACACGGGCCATATCTAGTTCAACTCCGCTTAGGAAACTGAAAGAACAGTAGCTCCTCTTCAGTCCAATACACTGTACTTGCTGAGAACAGACGCGAGTGCTATTTGCACTGTGTATGGCAATGGGAGCACAATAGTGACTATTCTTACCAGAAAACAAGTCTTGCTCGTAGGACCAGAAACTGCATGGGATTCAACTTTATTTCTGACTGGGAAACAAACACTAGCTCACCTTACAAAAAACACACTCTGCTTTTGAGAAAAGAGAACTCTTCTACTCTACTGTGTTTCCTATGGGATCAGAACAGTGAGCTTGCTCAGAACAAAAGAATTGTGCTTCCTACACACACGGTCATATCTAGTTCAATTCTGCTTAGGAAACTGACAAGAATAGTAGATCCTCTTCAGTCCAATACACTGAAGTTTCTGGGAAGAGACGCGAGTGCTATTTGCCCTGTGTATGACAATGGGAGAGCAATAGTGACTCTTCTTACCAGAAAACAACTCTTGCTCGTAGGACCAGAAACTGCATGGGATTCAACTCCATTTAGGACTGGGAAACAAACGGTAGCTCGCCTTACAAGAAACACACTCTGCTTTTGAGAAAAGAGCCCTCTTCTACTTTAAAGTGTTTCCTATGGGGTCCGAAAAGTGAGCTTGCTCAGAACCAAAGAACTGTGCTTCCTACACACACAAGCCATATCTAGTTCAACTCTGCTTAGGAAACTGACAAGAACAGTAGCTCCTCTTCAGTCCAATACACTGTAATTCCTGGGAACAGACACGAGTGCTATTTGCACTGTGTATGGCAATGGGAGCGTAATAGTGACTCTTCTTATCAGAATACAACTCTTGCTCATAGGACCAGAAACTGCATGGGATTCAACTCCGTTTCAGACTGGGAAACAAACACTAGCTCGCCTTACAAGAAACACACTCTGCTTTTGATAAAAGAGCACTCTTCTACTCTACTGTGTTTCCTATGAGGTCCGAACAGTGAGCTTGCTTAGAACAAAAGAACTGTGCTTTCAACACACAGGGGCCATATCTAGTTCAACTCTGCTTAGGAAACTGACAAGAACATTAGTTCCTCTTCATTCCAATACACTGTACTTGCTGCGAACAGACGCGAGCGCTATTTGCACTGTGTATGGCAATGGGAGCGCAATAGTGACTCTTCTTACCAGAAAACAACTCTTGCTTGTAGGACCAGAAACTGCATTGGATTCAACTTTATTTCTGACTGGGAAACAAACACTAGCTCGCCTTACAAGAAACACACTCTGCTTTTGAGAAAAGAGCACTCTTCTACTCTACTGTGTTTTCTATGGGATCCGAACAGTAGCTTGCTCAGAACAAAAGAACTGTGCTTCCTACACACACGGCCATATATAGTTCAACTCTGCTTAGGAAACTGACAAGAACAGTAGCTCCTCTTCAGTCCAGTACACTGTACTTGCTGGGAACAGACACGCTATTTGCACTGTGTAGGGGAATGGGAGCACAATAGTTACTTTCCTTACCAGAAAACAACTCTTGCTCATGGGAACAAAAACTGCATGTGATTCAACTCCATTTAGGACTGGGAAACAAACGCTAGCTCGCCTTACAAGAAACAAACTCTGCTTTTGAGAAAAGAGCACTCTTCTACTCTACTGTGTTTTCAAAAGAGCCAAAACAGTGAGCTTGCTCAGAAGAAAAGGACTGTGCTTCCTAAACACACGGCCATATCTGGTTCAATTCTGCTTAGGAAACTGACAAGAACAGTAGGTCCTCTTCAGTCCAATACACTGTACATGCTGGGAATAGACGCCAGTGCTATTTGCATTGTGTATGACAATGGGAGCGCAATAGTGACTCTTCTTACCAGAAAACAACTCTTGCTCGTAAAACCAGAAACAGCATGTGATTCAACTCCATTTAGGACTGCGAAACAAACGCTAGCTAGCCTTACAAGAAACACACTCTGCTTCTGAGAAAAGGGCACTCTTCTACTCTACTTTGTTTCCTTTGGGGTCCAAACAGTGAGCTTGCTCAGAACAAAAGAACTGTGCTTCCTAAACACACGGGCCATATCTACTTCAACTCTGTGTAGGAAACTGACAAGAACAGTAGCTCCTATTCAGTCCAATACACTGTACTTGCTGGGGAAATACACGAGAGCTATTTGCACTGTATATGGCAATGGGATCCCAATAGTGACTCTTCTTACCAGAAAACAACTCTTGCTCATAGGACCAAAAACTGCATAGGATTCAACTCCATTTCTGACTGGGAAACAAACACTGGCTCGCCTTACAAGAAACACACTCTGCTTTTGAGAAAAGAGCCCTCTTCTAATCTAAAGTGTTTCCTATGTGGTCCGAACAGTGAGCTTGCTCAGAACAAAAGAACTGTGCTTCCTACACACAGGGGCCATATCTAGTTCAACTCTGCTTAGGAAACTGACAAGAACAGTAGCTCATCTTCAGTCCAATACACTGTACTTGCTGCGAACAAACGCGAGTGCTATTTGCCTTGTGTATGGCTATGGGAGCGCAATAGTGACACTACTTACCAGAAAACAACTCTTGCTCGTAGGACCAAAAACTGCATGTGATTCAACTCCATTTAGGACTGGGAAACAAACGCTAGATCGCCTTACAAGAAACACACTCTGCTTTTGAGAAAAGAGCACTATTCTACTCTACTGTGTTTCCTATAGGGCCAAAACAATGAGCTTGCTCAGAACAAAAGAACTGTGCTTCCTACACACACGGTCAAACCTAGTTCAATTCTGCTTAGGAAACTGACAAGAATAGTAGATCCTCTTCAGTCCAATGCACTGTACTTGCTGGGAAGAGACGCGAGTGCTATTTCCCCTGTGTATGACAATGGGAGCGCAATAGTGACTCTTCTTACCAGAAAACAACTCTTTCTCGTAGGACCAGAAACTGCATTTGATTCAAATTTATTTCTGACTGGGAAACAAACACTAGCTCGCCTTACAAGAAACACACTCTGCTTTTGAGAAAAGAGCACTCTTCTACTCTACTGTGTTTCCTATGGGATCCGAACAGTAGCTTGCTCAGAACAAAAGAACTGTGCTTCCTACACACAATGCCATATATAGTTCAACTCTGCTCAGGAAACTGACAAGAACAGTAGCTCCTCTTCAGTCCAACACACTGTACTTGCTGGGAACAGACACGCTATTTGCAGTGTGTAGGGGAATGGGAGCACAATAGTGACTTTCCTTACCAGAAAACAACTCTTGCTCATGGGACCAAAAACTGCATGTGATTCAACTCCATTTAGGACTGGGAAACAAACGCTAGCTCGCCTTACAAGAAACACACTCTGCTTTTGAGAAAAGAGCACTCTTCTACTCTACTGTGTTTTCAAAAGAGCCAGAAGAGTGAGCTTGCTCAGAAGAAAAGGACTGTGCTTCCTACACACACGGCCATATCTGGTTCAATTCTGCTTAGGAAACTGACAAGAACAGTAGGTCCTCTTCAGTCCAATACACTGTACATGCTGGGAATAGACGCCAGTGCTATTTGCGTTGTGTAAGACAATGGGAGCGCAATAGTGACTCTTCTTACCAGAAAACAACTCTTGCTCCTAGGACCAGAAACTGCATGTGATTCAACTCCATTCAGGACTGCGAAACAAACGCTAGCTAGCCTTACAAGAAACACACTCTGCTTTTGAGAAAAGAGCACTCTTCTACTCTAATGTGTTTCTGATAGGGCCAGAACAGTGAGCTTGCTCAGAAAAAAGGAACTGTGCTTCCTACACACACGGGCCATATCTAGTTCAACTCCGCTTAGGAAACTGAAAGAACAGTAGCTCCTCTTCAGTCCAATACACTGCACTTGCTGAGAACAGACGCGAGTGCTATTTGCACTGTGTATGGCAATGGGAGCACAATAGTGACTATTCTTACCAGAAAACAAGTCTTGCTCGTAGGACCAGAAACTGCATGGGATTCAACTTTATTTCTGACTGGGAAACAAACACTAGCTCACCTTACAAAAAACACACTCTGCTTTTGAGAAAAGAGAACTCTTCTACTCTACTGTGTTTCCTATGGGATCAGAACAGTGAGCTTGCTCAGAACAAAAGAATTGTGCTTCCTACACACACGGTCATATCTAGTTCAATTCTGCTTAGGAAACTGACAAGAATAGTAGATCCTCTTCAGTCCAATACACTGAAGTTTCTGGGAAGAGACGCGAGTGCTATTTGCCCTGTGTATGACAATGGGAGAGCAATAGTGACTCTTCTTACCAGAAAACAACTCTTGCTCGTAGGACCAGAAACTGCATGGGATTCAACTCCATTTAGGACTGGGAAACAAACGGTAGCTCGCCTTACAAGAAACACACTCTGCTTTTGAGAAAAGAGCCCTCTTCTACTTTAAAGTGTTTCCTATGGGGTCCGAAAAGTGAGCTTGCTCAGAACCAAAGAACTGTGCTTCCTACACACACAAGCCATATCTAGTTCAACTCTGCTTAGGAAACTGACAAGAACAGTAGCTCATCTTCAGTCCAATACACTGTAATTCCTGGGAACAGACACGAGTGCTATTTGCACTGTGTATGGCAATGGGAGCGTAATAGTGACTCTTCTTATCAGAATACAACTCTTGCTCGTAGGACCAGAAACTGCATGGGATTCAACTCCGTTTCAGGCTGGGAAACAAACACTAGCTCGCCTTACAAGAAACACACTCTGCTTTTGATAAAAGAGCACTCTTCTACTCTACTGTGTTTCCTATGAGGTCCGAACAGTGAGCTTGCTTAGAACAAAAGAACTGTGCTTTCAACACACAGGGGCCATATCTAGTTCAACTCTGCTTAGGAAACTGACAAGAACATTAGTTCCTCTTCATTCCAATACACTGTACTTGCTGCGAACAGACGCGAGCGCTATTTGCACTGTGTATGGCAATGGGAGCGCAATAGTGACTCTTCTTACCAGAAAACAACTCTTGCTTGTAGGACCAGAAACTGCATTGGATTCAACTTTATTTCTGACTGGGAAACAAACACTAGCTCGCCTTACAAGAAACACACTCTGCTTTTGTGAAAAGAGCACTCTTCTACTCTACTGTGTTTTCTATGGGATCCGAACAGTAGCTTGCTCAGAACAAAAGAACTGTGCTTCCTACACACACGGCCATATCTAGTTCAACTCTGCTTAGGAAACTGACAAGAACAGTAGCTCCTCTTCAGTCCAGTACACTGTACTTGCTGGGAACAGACACGCTATTTGCACTGTGTAGGGGAATGGGAGCACAATAGTTACTTTCCTTACCAGAAAACAACTCTTGCTCATGGGAACAAAAACTGCATGTGATTCAACTCCATTTAGGACTGGGAAACAAACGCTAGCTCGCCTTACAAGAAACAAACTCTGCTTTTGAGAAAAGAGCACTCTTCTACTCTACTGTGTTTTCAAAAGAGCCAAAACAGTGAGCTTGCTCAGAAGAAAAGGACTGTGCTTCCTAAACACACGGCCATATCTGGTTCAATTCTGCTTAGGAAACTGACAAGAACAGTAGGTCCTCTTCAGTCCAATACACTGTACATGCTGGGAATAGACGCCAGTGCTATTTGCATTGTGTATGACAATGGGAGCGCAATAGTGACTCTTCTTACCAGAAAACAACTCTTGCTCGTAAAACCAGAAACAGCATGTGATTCAACTCCATTTAGGACTGCGAAACAAACGCTAGCTAGCCTTACAAGAAACACACTCTGCTTCTGAGAAAAGGGCACTCTTCTACTCTACTTTGTTTCCTTTGGGGTCCAAACAGTGAGCTTGCTCAGAACAAAAGAACTGTGCTTCCTAAACACACGGGCCATATCTAGTTCAACTCTGTGTAGGAAACTGACAAGAACAGTAGCTCCTATTCAGTCCAATACACTGTACTTGCTGGGGAAATACACGAGAGCTATTTGCACTGTATATGGCAATGGGATCCCAATAGTGACTCTTCTTACCAGAAAACAACTCTTGCTCATAGGACCAAAAACTGCATAGGATTCAACTCCATTTCTGACTGGGAAACAAACACTGGCTCGCCTTACAAGAAACACACTCTGCTTTTGAGAAAAGAGCCCTCTTCTAATCTAAAGTGTTTCCTATGTGGTCCGAACAGTGAGCTTGCTCAGAACAAAAGAACTGTGCTTCCTACACACAGGGGCCATATCTAGTTCAACTCTGCTTAGGAAACTGACAAGAACAGTAGCTCATCTTCAGTCCAATACACTGTACTTGCTGCGAACAAACGCGAGTGCTATTTGCCTTGTGTATGGCTATGGGAGCGCAATAGTGACACTACTTACCAGAAAACAACTCTTGCTCGTAGGACCAAAAACTGCATGTGATTCAACTCCATTTAGGACTGGGAAACAAACGCTAGATCGCCTTACAAGAAACACACTCTGCTTTTGAGAAAAGAGCACTATTCTACTCTACTGTGTTTCCTATAGGGCCAAAACAATGAGCTTGCTCAGAACAAAAGAACTGTGCTTCCTACACACACGGTCAAACCTAGTTCAATTCTGCTTAGGAAACTGACAAGAATAGTAGATCCTCTTCAGTCCAATGCACTGTACTTGCTGGGAAGAGACGCGAGTGCTATTTCCCCTGTGTATGACAATGGGAGCGCAATAGTGACTCTTCTTACCAGAAAACAACTCTTTCTCGTAGGACCAGAAACTGCATTTGATTCAAATTTATTTCTGACTGGGAAACAAACACTAGCTCGCCTTACAAGAAACACACTCTGCTTTTGAGAAAAGAGCACTCTTCTACTCTACTGTGTTTCCTATGGGATCCGAACAGTAGCTTGCTCAGAACAAAAGAACTGTGCTTCCTACACACAATGCCATATATAGTTCAACTCTGCTCAGGAAACTGACAAGAACAGTAGCTCCTCTTCAAACCAACACACTGTACTTGCTGGGAACAGACACGCTATTTGCAGTGTGTAGGGGAATGGGAGCACAATAGTGACTTTCCTTACCAGAAAACAACTCTTGTTCATGGGACCAAAAACTGCATGTGATTCAACTCCATTTAGGACTGGGAAACAAACGGTAGCTCGCCTTACAAGAAACACACTCTGCTTTTGAGAAAAGAGCACTCTTCTACTCTACTGTGTTTTCAAAAGAGCCAGAAGAGTGAGCTTGCTCAGAAGAAAAGGACTGTGCTTCCTACACACACGGCCATATCTGGTTCAATTCTGCTTAGGAAACTGACAAGAGCAGTAGGTCCTCTTCAGTCCAATACACTGTACATGCTGGGAATAGACGCCAGTGCTATTTGCGTTGTGTAAGACAATGGGAGCGCAATAGTGACTCTTCTTACCAGAAAACAACTCTTGCTCCTAGGACCAGAAACTGCATGTGATTCAACTCCATTCAGGACTGCGAAACAAACGCTAGCTAGCCTTACAAGAAACACACTTGGCTTCTGAGAAAAGAGCACTCTTCTACTCTACTTTGTTTCCTTTGGGTCCAAACAGTGAGCTTGCTCAGAACAAAAGAACTGTGCTTCCTACACACACGGGCCATATCTAGTTCAACTCTGCTTAGGAAACTGACAAGAACAGTAGCTCCTCTTCAGTCCAATACACTGTACTTGTTGGGAACAGACGCGAGTGCTATTTGCACTGTATATGGCAATGGAAGCGCAATAGTGACTCTTCTTACCAGAAAACAACTCTTGCTCGTAGGACCAGAAACTGCATGGGATTCAAATCCATTTAGGACTGCGAAACAAACGCTAGCTCGCCTTACAAGAAACACACTCTGCTTTTGAGAAAAGAGCACTTTTCTACTCTACTGTGTTTCCTTTGGGGTCCAAACAGTGAGCTTGCTCAGAACAAAAGAACTGTGCTTCCTACACACACGGGCCATATCTAGTTCAACTCTGTGTTTGAAACGGACAAGAACAGTAGCTCCTATTCAGTCCAATACACTGTACTTGCTGGGAAAAGACGCGAGAGCTATTTGCACTGTATATGGCAATAGTATCCCAATAGTGACTCTTCTTACCAGAAAACGACTCTTGCTCGTAGGAACAGAAACTGCATGGGATTCAACTCCATTTCTGACTTGGAAACAAACACTAGCTCGCCTTACAAGAAACACACTCTGCTCTTGAGAAAAGAGCCCTCTTCTACTCTAAAGTGTTTCCTATGGGGTCCGAACAGTGAGCTTGCTCAGAACCAAAGAACTGTGCTTCCTACACACAGGGGCCATATCTAGTTCAACTCTGCTTAGGAAACTGACAAGAACAGTAGCTCATCTTCAGTCCAATACACTGTACTTGCTGCGAACGAACGTGAGTGCTAATTGCACTGTGTATGGCAATGGGAGCGCAATAGTGACACTACTTACCAGAAAACAACTCTTGCTCATAGGACCAAAAACTGCATGTGTTTCAACTCCATTTAGGACTGGGAAACAAACGCTAGCTCGCCTTACAGGAAACACACTTTGCTTTTGAGAAAAGAGCACTCTTCTACTCTACTGAGTTTCCTATAGGGCCAGAACAGTGAGCTTGCTCAGAAAAAAAGTACTGTGCTTCCTAAACACACGGGCCATATCTAGATCAATTCTGCTTAGGAAACTGACAAGGACAGTAGATCATCTTCAGTCCAATACACTGTACATGCTGGGAACAGACGCGAGTGCTATTTGCCCTGTGTATGTCATATGGAGCGCAATAGTGACTCTTCTTACCAGAAAACAACTCTTGCTCGTAGGACCAAAAGCTACCTGTGATTCAACTCCATTTAGGACTGGGAAACAAACGCTAGATCGCCTTACAAGAAACACACTCTGCTTTTGAGAAATGAGCACTCTTCTACTCTACTGTGTTTCCTATAGGGCCAAAACAGTGAGCTTGCTCAGAACAAAAGAACTGTGCTTCCTACACACATGGTCAAACATAGTTCAATTCTGCTTAGGAAACTAACAAGAATAGTAGATCCTCTTCAGTCCAATACACTGTACTTGCTGAGAAGAGACACGAGTGCTATTTGCCCTATGTATGACAATGGGAGCACAATAGTGACTCTTCTTACCAGAAAACAACTCTTGCTCGTAGGACCAGAAACTGCATGTGATTCAACTCCATTTAGGACTGGGAAACAAACGCTAGCTCGCCTTACTAGAAACAAACTCTGCTTTTGAGAAAAGAGCACTCTTCTACTCTACTGTGTTTTATTTAGAGCCAAAACAGTGAGCTTGCTCAGAACAAAAGAACTGTGCTTCCTACACACAGGGGCCATATCTAGTTCAACTCTGCTTAGGAAACTGACAAGAACAGTAGCTCCTCTTCAGTCCAATACACTGCACTTGCTGCGAACAGACACGAGTGCTATTTGCACTGTGTATGGCAATGGGAGCGCAATAGTGACTCTTCTTACCAGAAAATAACTCTTGCTCGTAGGACCAAAAACTACATGTGATTCAACTCCATTTAGGACTGGGAAACAAACGCTAGCTCGCCTTACAAGAAACACACTCTGCTTTTGAGAAAAGAGCCCTCTTCTAATCTAAAGTGTTTCCTATGGGGTCCGAACAGTGAGCTTGCTCAGAACAAAAGAACTGTGCTTCCTACACACACGGGCCATATCTAGTTCAACTCTGCTTAGGAAACTGACAAGAACAGTAGCTCCTCTTCAGTCCAATACACTGTACTTGCTGGGAACAGACACCAGTGCTATTTGCCCTGTGTATGACAAAGGGAGCGCAATAGTGACTCTTCTTACCAGAAAACAACTCTTGCTCGTAGGACCAGAAACTGCATGTGATTCAACTCCATTTCGGACTGGAAAACAAACATTAGCTCGCCTTACAAGAAACACACTCTGCTTTTGAGGAAAGAGCACTCTTCTTCTCTACTGTGTTTCCTATAGGGCCAGAATAGTGAGCTTGCTCAGAACAAAAGAACTGTGCTTCCTAAACACACGGGCCATATCTAGATCAATTCTGCATAGGAAACTGACAAGGACAGTAGATACTCTTGAGTACAATACACTGTATGCTGGGAACAGACGCCAGTGCTATTTGCCCGGTGTATGAAAATGAGAGCACAATAGTGACTCTTCTTACCAGAAAACAACTCTTGATCGTAGGATCAGAAACTGCATTTGATTCAACTCCATTTAGGACTGAAAAACAAACAGTAGCTCACCTTACAAGAAACACACACTGCTTTTGAGAAAAAGGCACTCTTCTACTCTACTGTGTTTCTTATGGGGTCAGAACAGTGAGCTTTCTCAGAACAAAAGAACTGTGCTTCCTACACACACGGGCCATATCTAGATCAATTCTGCTTAGGAAACTGACAAGGACAGTAGATCATCTTAAGTCCAATACACTGTACATGCTGGGAACAGACGCGAGGGCTATATGCCCTGTGTATGTCATATGGAGCGCAATAGTGACTCTTCTTAAAAGAAAACAACTCTTGCTCGTAGGACAAAAAACTACATGTGATTCAACTCCATTTAGGACTGCAAAACAAACGCTAGATCGCCTTACAAGAAACACTCTCTGCTTTTGAGAAAAGAGCACTCTTCTACTCTACTGTGTTTCATATAGGGCCAAAACAATGAGCTTGCTCAGAACAAAAGAACTGTGCTTCCTACACACACGGTCAAATCTAGTTCAATTCTGCTTAGGAAACTCACAAGAATACTAGATCCTCTTCAGTCCAGTACACTGTACTTGCTGGGAAGAGACGCGAGTGCTATTTGCCCTGTGTATGACAATGGGAGCGCAATAGTGACTCTTCTTACCAGAAAACAACTCTTGCTCATAGGACCAGAAACTGCATGTGATTCAACTCCATTTAGAACTGGGAAACAAACGCTAGCTCGCCTTACAAGAAACACACTCTGCTTTTGAGAAAAGAGCACTTTTCTACTCTACTGTGTTTCCTTTGGGGTCCAAACAGTGAGCTTGCTCAGAACAAAAGAACTGTGCTTCCTAAACACACGGGCCATATCTAGTTCAACTCTGTGTTTGAAACGGACAAGAACAGTAGCTCCTATTCAGTCCAATACACTGTACTTGCTGGGAAAAGACGCGAGAGCTATTTGCACTGTATATGGCAATGGGATCCCAATAGTGACTCTTCTTACCAGAAAAGGACTCTTGCTCGTAGGAACAGAAACTGCATGGGATTCAACTCCATTTCTGACTGGGAAACAAACACTAGCTCGCCTTACAAGAAACACACTCTGCTTTTGAGAAAAGGGAACTCTTCTACTCTACTTTGTTTCCTATAGGGCCAAAACAGTGAGCTTGCTCAGAACAAAAGAACTCTGCTTCCTACACACACGGGCCATATCTAGTTCAACTCTGCTTAAGAAACTGACAAGAACAGTATCTCCTCTTCAGTCCAATACACTGTACTTGCTGGTAAGAGACGCCAGTCCTGTTTGCCCTGTGTGACAATGGGAGCGCAATAGTGACTCTTCTTACCAGAAAACAACTCTTGCTCGTAGGACCAGAAACTGCATGAGATTCAACTCCATTTAGGACTGGGAAACAAACGCCAGCTGGCCTTACAAGAAACACACTCTGCTTTTGAGAAAAGAGCACTCTTCTACTCTAATGTGTTTCCTATAGGGCCAGAACAGTGAGCTTGCTCAGAACAAAAGAACTGTGCTTCCTACACACACGGGCCATATCTAGATCAATTCTGCAGAGGAAAATGACAAGAGCAGGAGATCCTCTTCAGTCCAATACACTGTACATGCTGGGAACAGACGCCAGTGCTATTTGCCCTGTGTATGACAATAGGAGCGCAATAGTGACTCTTCTTACCAGAAAACAACTCTTGCTCCTAGAACTAGAAACTGCATGTGATTCAACTCAATTTAGGACTGGAAAACAAACGCTAGCTCGCCTTACAAGAAACACACTCTGCTTTTGAGAAAAGGGCACTCTTCTACTCTAATGTGTTTCCTATAGGGCCAAAACAGTGAGCTTGCTCAAAACAAAAGAACTGTGATTCCTACACACACGGGCCATATCTAGTTCAACTCTGCTTAGGAAACTGACAAGAACAGTAGATCCTCTTCAATCCAATACACTGTACATGCTGGGAATAGACGACAGCGCTATTTGCCCTGTGTATGACAATGGGAGCTCAATAGTTACTCTTCTTTCCAGAAAACAACTCTTGCTCGTAGGACCAGAAACTGCTTGTGATTCAACTCCATTTAGGACTGGGAAACAAACGCGAGCTCGCCTTACAAGAAACACACTCTGCTTTTGAGAAAAGAGCACTCTTCTACTCTACAGTGTTTCCTAAGGGGTCTGAACAGTAAGCTTCCTCAGAACAAAAGAACTGTGCTTCCTACACACACGGCCATATCTAGTTCAATTCTGCTTAGGAAACTGACAAGAACAGTAGCTCCTCTTCAGTCCAATACACTGTACATGCTGGGAATAGACGCCAGTGCTATTTGCCCTGTGTATGACAATGGGAACACAATAGTGACTCTTCCTACCAGAAAACAACTCTTGCTGGTAGGACGAGAAACTGCATGTGATTCAACTCCATTTAGGACTGGGAAACAAACGCTAGCTCGCCGTACAAGAAACACATTCTGCTTCTGAGAAAAGGCCACTCATCTACTCTACTGTGTTTCTTATTGGGTTCGAACATTGAGCTTGCTCAGAACAAAACAACTGTGCTTCCTACACACAAGGGCCATATCTAGTTCAAGTCTGCTTAGGAAACTGACAAGAACAGTAGCTCCTCTTCAGTCCAATACACTGTACTTGCTGGGAACAGAATCCAGTGTTATTTGCCCTGTATATGACAGTGGGAGCGCAATAGTGACTCTTTTTACCAGAAAACAACTCTTGCTCATGGGACCGAAAACTGCATGTGATTCAACTCCATTTAGGACTGGGAAACAAACGCTAGCTCGCCTTACCAGAAACACACTCTGCTTTTGAGAAAAGAGCACTCTTCTACTCTACTGTGTTTCATATAGGGCCAAAAGAGTGAGCTTGCTCAGAACAAAAGAACTGTGCGCCCTACACAAACGTCCATATCTAGTTCAATTCTGCTTAGGAAACTGACAAGAACAGTAGATCCTCTTCAGTCCAATACACTGTACATGCTGGGAATAGACGCCAGTGCTATTTGCCCTGTGTATGACAATGGGAGCGCAATAGTGACTCTTCTTACCAGAAAACAACTCTTCCTCGTAGGACCAAAAAATGCATGTGATTCAACTCCATTTTGAACCGGGGAAAAAACACTAGCTCGCATTACAAGAAACACATTCTGCTTTTGAGAAAAGAGCACTCTTCTACTCTAATGTGTTTCCTATAGGGCCAGGACAGTGAGCTTGCTCAGAAAAAAAGAAGTGTGCTTCCTACACACACGGACCATATCTAGGTCAATTCTGCAGAGGAAAATGACAAGAACAGTAGATCCTCTTCAGTCCAATACACTGTACTTGCTGTAAACAGACGCCAATGCTATTTGCACTGTGTATGGCAATGGGAGCACAATAGTGACTCTTCTTACCAGAAAACAACTCTTGCTCGTAGGAACAGAAACTGCATGGGTTTCAACTCCATTTCTGACTGGAAAACAAACACTAGCTCGCGTTACAAGAAATACACTCTGCTTTTGAGAAAAGACAACTCATCTACTCTACTGTGTTTCCTATAGGGTCCGAACAGTGAGCTTGCTCCGAAGAAAAGAACCGTGCTTCCTACACACACGGGCCATATCTAGTTCAACTCTGCTTAGGAAACTGACAAGAACAGTAGCTCCTCTTCAGTCCAATACACTGTACTTGCTGGGAACAGACGCCAAGGCTATTTGCACTGTGTATGGCAATGGGAGCGCAATAGTGACTCTTCTTTCCAGAAAAGAACTCTTGCTCATTGGACCAAAAATGCATGTGATTCAACTCCATTTAGGACTGGGAAACAAACACTAGCTCGCCTTACAAGAAACTCACTCTGCTTTTGAGAAAAGAGCACTCTTCTACTCTAATGTGTTTCCTACAGGGCCAGAAAAGTGAGCTTGCTCAGAACAAAAGAACTGTGCTTCCTACACACACCGACTATATCTCGTTCAACTCTCCTTAGGAAACTGACAAGAACAGTAGCTCCTCTTCAGTCCAATACACTGTACTTGCTGGGAAAAGACGCCAGAGCTATTTGTACTGTGTATGTCAATGGGAGCGCAATAGTGACTCTTCTTACCAGAAAACAACTCTTGCTCATAGGACCAAAAACTGCCTGTGATTCAACTCCATTTAGGACTGGGAAACAAACGTTAGCTCGCCTTACAAAAAACACACTCTACTTTTGAGAAAAGGGCACTCTTCTACTCTACTGTGTTTCCTATAGGGCCAAAACAGTGAGCTTGCTCAGAACAACAGAACTGTGCTTCCTACACACACAGCCTTATCTAGTTCAATTCTGCTTAGGAAACTGACAAGAACAGTAGATCCTCTTCAGTCCAATACACTGAACATGCAGGGAATAGACGCCAGTGCTATTTGCCCTGTGTATGACAATGGCAGTGCAATAGTGACTCTTCTTACCAGAAAAAAACTCTTGCTCGTAGGACCAGAAACTGCATGTGATTTTACTCCATTTAGGACTGGGAAACAAACACTAGCTTGCCTTACAAGAAACACACTCTGCTTTTGAGAAAAGAGCACTCTTCTACTCTAATGTGATTCCTATAGGGCCAGAAGAGTGAGCTTGCTCAGAACAAAAGAACTGTGCTTCCTACACACACTGACTATATTTAGTTCAACTCTGCTTAGGAAACTGACAAGAAAAGTAGATCCTCTTCAGTCCAATACACTGCACATGCTGGGAACAGACGCCATTGCTATTTGCCCTGTGTATAGCAATGGGAGCGCAATAGTGACTCTTCTTTCCAGAAAACAACTCTTGCTCGTAGGACCAAAAACTGTAAGGGATTCAACTCCATTTAGGACTGGGAAACAAATGCTAGCTCGCCTTACAAGAAATACACTCTGCTTTTGAGAAAAGGGCACACTTCTACTCTACTGTGTTTCCTATAGAGCCAAAACAGTGAGCTTGCTCAGAACAAAAGAACTGTGCTTCCTAGACACACGGACATATCTGGTTCAATTCTGCTTAGGAAACTGACAAGAACAGTAGATCCTCTACAGTCTAATACACTGTACATGCTGGGAATAGACGCCAGTGCTATTTGCCTTGTGTATGACAATGGGAGCGCAATATTGTCTCTTCTTACCAGAAAACAACTCTTGCTCGCAGGACCAGAAACTGCATGTGATTCAACTCCATTTAGAACTGGGAAACAAACGCTAGCTCGCCTTACAAGAAACACACTCTGCTTTTGAGAAAAGAGCACTCTTCTACTCTAATGTGTTTCTGATAGGGCCAGAACAGTGAGCTTGCTCAGAAAAAAGGAACTGTGCTTCCTACACACACGGGCCATATCTAGTTCAACTCCGCTTAGGAAACTGAAAGAACAGTAGCTCCTCTTCAGTCCAATACACTGTACTTGCTGAGAACAGACGCGAGTGCTATTTGCACTGTGTATGGCAATGGGAGCACTATAGTGACTATTCTTACCAGAAAACAAGTCTTGCTCGTAGGACCAGAAACTGCATGGGATTCAACTTTATTTCTGACTGGGAAACAAACACTAGCTCACCTTACAAAAAACACACTCTGCTTTTGAGAAAAGAGAACTCTTCTACTCTACTGTGTTTCCTATGGGATCAGAACAGTGAGCTTGCTCAGAACAAAAGAATTGTGCTTCCTACACACACGGTCATATCTAGTTCAATTCTGCTTAGGAAACTGACAAGAATAGTAGATCCTCTTCAGTCCAATACACTGAAGTTTCTGGGAAGAGACGCGAGTGCTATTTGCCCTGTGTATGACAATGGGAGAGCAATAGTGACTCTTCTCGCCAGAAAACAACTCTTGCTCGTAGGACCAGAAACTGCATGGGATTCAACTCCATTTAGGACTGGGAAACAAACGGTAGCTCGCCTTACAAGAAACACACTCTGCTTTTGAGAAAAGAGCCCTCTTCTACTTTAAAGTGTTTCCTATGGGGTCCGAAAAGTGAGCTTGCTCAGAACCAAAGAACTGTGCTTCCTACACACACAAGCCATATCTAGTTCAACTCTGCTTAGGAAACTGACAAGAACAGTAGCTCCTCTTCAGTCCAATACACTGTAATTCCTGGGAACAGACACGAGTGCTATTTGCACTGTGTATGGCAATGGGAGCGTAATAGTGACTCTTCTTATCAGAATACAACTCTTGCTCGTAGGACCAGAAACTGCATGGGATTCAACTCCGTTTCAGACTGGGAAACAAACACTAGCTCGCCTTACAAGAACCACATTCTGCTTTTGATAAAAGAGCACTCTACTACTCTACTGTGTTTCCTATGAGGTCCGAACAGTGAGCTTGCTTAGAACAAAAGAACTGTGCTTTCAACACACAGGGGCCATATCTAGTTCAACTCTGCTTAGGAAACTGACAAGAACATTAGTTCCTCTTCATTCCAATACACTGTACTTGCTGCGAACAGACGCGAGCGCTATTTGCACTGTGTATGGCAATGGGAGCGCAATAGTGACTCTTCTTACCAGAAAACAACTCTTGCTTGTAGGACCAGAAACTGCATTGGATTCAACTTTATTTCTGACTGGGAAACAAACACTAGCTCGCCTTACAAGAAACACACTCTGCTTTTGAGAAAAGAGCACTCTTCTACTCTACTGTGTTTTCTATGGGATCCGAACAGTAGCTTGCTCAGAACAAAAGAACTGTGCTTCCTACACACATGGCCATATCTAGTTCAACTCTGCTTAGGAAACTGACAAGAACAGTAGCTCCTCTTCAGTCCAGTACACTGTACTTGCTGGGAACAGACACGCTATTTGCACTGTGTAGGGGAATGGGAGCACAATAGTTACTTTCCTTACCAGAAAACAACTCTTGCTCATGGGAACAAAAACTGCATGTGATTCAACTCCATTTAGGACTGGGAAACAAACGCTAGCTCGCCTTACAAGAAACACACTCTGCTTCTGAGAAAAGAGCACTCTTCTACTCTACTGTGTTTTCAAAAGAGCCAAAACAGTGAGCTTGCTCAGAAGAAAAGGACTGTGCTTCCTAAACACACGGCCATATCTGGTTCAATTCTGCTTAGGAAACTGACAAGAACAGTAGGTCCTCTTCAGTCCAATACACTGTACATGCTGGGAATAGACGCCAGTGCTATTTGCATTGTGTATGACAATGGGAGCGCAATAGTGACTCTTCTTACCAGAAAACAACTCTTGCTCGTAAAACCAGAAACAGCATGTGATTCAACTCCATTTAGGACTGCGAAACAAACGCTAGCTAGCCTTACAAGAAACACACTCTGCTTCTGAGAAAAGGGCACTCTTCTACTCTACTTTGTTTCCTTTGGGGTCCAAACAGTGAGCTTGCTCAGAACAAAAGAACTGTGCTTCCTAAACACACGGGCCATATCTACTTCAACTCTGTGTAGGAAACTGACAAGAACAGTAGCTCCTATTCAGTCCAATACACTGTACTTGCTGGGAAAAGACGCGAGAGCTATTTGCACTGTATATGGCAATGGGATCCCAATAGTGACTCTTCTTACCAGAAAACAACTCTTGCTCATAGGACCAAAAACTGCATAGGATTCAACTCCATTTCTGACTGGGAAACAAACACTGGCTCGCCTTACAAGAAACACACTCTGCTTTTGAGAAAAGAGCCCTCTTCTAATCTAAAGTGTTTCCTATGTGGTCCGAACAGTGAGCTTGCTCAGAACAAAAGAACTGTGCTTCCTACACACAGGGGCCATATCTAGTTCAACTCTGCTTAGGAAACTGACAAGAACAGTAGCTCATCTTCAGTCCAATACACTGTACTTGCTGCGAACAAACGCGAGTGCTATTTGCCTTGTGTATGGCTATGGGAGCGCAATAGTGACACTACTTACCAGAAAACAACTCTTGCTCGTAGGACCAAAAACTGCATGTGATTCAACTCCATTTAGGACTGGGAAACAAACGCTAGCTAGCCTTACAAGAAACACACTCGGCTTCTGAGAAAAGAGCACTCTTCTACTCTACTTTGTTTCCTTTGGGTCCAAACAGTGAGCTTGCTCAGAACAAAAGAACTGTGCTTCCTACACACACGGGCCATATCTAGTTCAACTCTGCTTAGGAAACTGACAAGAACAGTAGCTCCTCTTCAGTCCAATACACTGTACTTGTTGGGAACAGACGCGAGTGCTATTTGCACTGTATATGGCAATGGAAGCGCAATAGTGACTCTTCTTACCAGAAAACAACTCTTGCTCGTAGGACCAGAAACTGCATGGGATTCAAATCCATTTAGGACTGTGAAACAAACGCTAGCTCGCCTTACAAGAAACACACTCTGCTTTTGAGAAAAGAGCACTTTTCTACTCTACTGTGTTTCCTTTGGGGTCCAAACAGTGAGCTTGCTCAGAACAAAAGAACTGTGCTTCCTACACACACGGGCCATATCTAGTTCAACTCTGTGTTTGAAATGGACAAGAACAGTAGCTCCTATTCAGTCCAATACACTGTACTTGCTGGGAAAAGACGCGAGAGCTATTTGCACTGTATATGGCAATAGTATCCCAATAGTGACTCTTCTTACCAGAAAACGACTCTTGCTCGTAGGAACAGAAACTGCATGGGATTCAACTCCATTTCTGACTTGGAAACAAACACTAGCTCGCCTTACAAGAAACACACTCTGCTCTTGAGAAAAGAGCCCTCTTCTACTCTAAAGTGTTTCCTATGGGGTCCGAACAGTGAGCTTGCTCAGAACCAAAGAACTGTGCTTCCTACACACAGGGGCCATATCTAGTTCAACTCTGCTTAGGAAACTGACAAGAACAGTAGCTCATCTTCAGTCCAATACACTGTACTTGCTGCGAACGAACGTGAGTGCTAATTGCACTGTGTATGGCAATGGGAGCGCAATAGTGACACTACTTACCAGAAAACAACTCTTGCTCATAGGACCAAAAACTGCATGTGATTCAACTCCATTTAGGAATGGGAAACACATGCTAGCTCGCCTTACAGGAAACACACTTTGCTTTTGAGAAAAGAGCACTCTTCTACTCTACTGAGTTTCCTATAGGGCCAGAACAGTGAGCTTGCTCAGAACAAAAGTACTGTGCTTCCTAAACACACGGGCCATATCTAGATCAATTCTGCATAGGAAACTGACAAGGACAGTAGATCCTCATGAGTCCAATACACTGTACCTGTGGGGAACAGACACCAGTGCTATTTGCCCTGTGTATGAAAATGGGAGCACAATAGTGACTCTTCTTACCAGAAAACAACTCTTGCTCGTAGGACCAGAAACTGCATGTGATTCAACTCCATTTAGGACTGAAAAACAAAAGCTAGCTCGCCTTACAAGAAACACACACTGCTTTTGAGAAAAGGGCACTCTTCTACTCTACTGTGTTTCTTATGGGGTCAGAACAGTGAGCTTTCTCAGAACATAAGAACTATGCTTCCTACACACACTGGCCATATCTAGATCAATTCTGCTTATGAAACTGACAAGGACAGTAGATCATCTTCAGTCCAATACACTGTACATGCTGGGAACAGACGCGAGTGCTATTTGCCCTGTGTATGTCATATGGAGCGCAATAGTGACTCTTCTTACCAGAAAACAACTCTTGCTCGTAGGACCAAAAGCTACCTGTGATTCAACTCCATTTAGGACTGGGAAATAAACGCTAGATCGCCTTACAAGAAACACACTCTGCTTTTGAGAAAAGAGCACTCTTCTACTCTACTGTGTTTCCTATAGGGCCAAAACAGTGAGCTTGCTCAGAAAAAAAGTACTGTGCTTCCTAAACACATGGTCAAACATAGTTCAATTCTGCTTAGGAAACTGACAAGAATAGTAGATCCTCTTCAGTCCAATACACTGTACTTGCTGAGAAGAGACACGAGTGCTATTTGCCCTATGTATGAAAATGGGAGCGCAATAGTGACTCTTCTTACCAGAAAACAACTCTTGCTCGTAGGACCAGAAACTGCATGTGATTCAACTCCATTTAGGACTGGGAAACAAACGCTACCTCGCCTTACTAGAAACAAACTCTGCTTTTGAGAAAAGAGCACTCTTCTACTCTACTGTGTTTTATTTAGAGCCAAAACAGTGAGCTTGCTCAGAACAAAAGAACTGTGCTTCCTACACACAGGGGCCATATCTAGTTCAACTCTGCTTAGGAAACTGACAAGAACAGTAGCTCCTCTTCAGTCCAATACACTGCACTTGCTGCGAACAGACACGAGTGCTATTTGCACTGTGTATGGCAATGGGAGCGCAATAGTGACTCTTCTTACCAGAAAATAACTCTTGCTCATAGGACCAAAAACTACATGTGATTCAACTCCATTTAGGACTGGGAAACAAACGCTAGCTCGCCTTACAAGAAACACACTCTGCTTTTGAGAAAAGAGCCCTCTTCTAATCTAAAGTGTTTCCTATGGGGTCCGAACAGTGAGCTTGCTCAGAACAAAAGAACTGTGCTTCCTACACACACGGGCCATATCTAGTTCAACTCTGCTTAGGAAACTGACGAGAACAGTAGCTCCTCTTCAGTCCAATACACTGTACTTGCTGGGAACAGACACCAGTGCTATTTGCCCTGTGTATGACAAAGGGAGCGCAATAGTGACTCTTCTTACCAGAAAACAACTCTTGCTCGTAGGACCAGAAACTGCATGTGATTCAACTCCATTTCGGACTGGAAAACAAACATTAGCTCGCCTTACAAGAAACACACTCTGCTTTTGAGGAAAGAGCACTCTTCTTCTCTACTGTGTTTCCTATAGGGCCAGAATAGTGAGCTTGCTCAGAACAAAAGAACTTTGCTTCTTACATACACGGGCTATATCTATTTCAACTCTGCTTAAGAAACTGACAAGAACAGTAGCTCCTCTTCAGTCCAATACACTGTACATGCTGGGAACAGACGCCAGTGCTATTTGCCCTGTGTATTATAATGGGAGCGCAATAGTGACTCTTCTTACCAGAAAACAACTCTTGCTCATAGCACCAGAAACTGCATGTGATTCAACTCCATTTAGGACTGGGAAACAAACGCTAGCTCGCCTTACAAGAAACACACTCTGGTTTTGAGAAAAGAGCCCTTTTCTACTCTAAAGTATTTCCTATGGGGTCCGAACAGTGAGCTTGCTCAGAACAAAAGAACTGTGCTTCCTACACACGAGCCATATCTCGTTCAACTCTGCTTAGGAAACTGACAAGAACAGTAGCTCCTCTTCAGTCCAATACACTGTACTTGCTGGGAACAGATGCGAGTGCTCTTTGCACTTTGTAGGGGAATGGAAGCGCAATAGTGACTTTCCTTACCAGAAAACAACTCTTGATCATGGGTCCAAAAACTGCATGTGATTCAACTCCATTTATGACTTGGAAACAAACGCTAGCTCGCCTTACAAGTAACACACTCTGCTTTTGAGAAAAGAGCACTCTTCTACTCTACTGTGTTTCTTTAGAGCCAAAAAGGTGAGCTTGCTCAGAACAAAAGAACTGTGCTTCCTACACACACGGGCCATATCTAGTTCAACTCTGCTTAGGAAACTGACAAGAACAGTAGCTCCTCTTCAGTCCAATACACTGTACTTGCTGGGAACAGACACCAGTGCTATTTGCCCTGTGTATGACTAAGGGAGCACAATAGTGACTCTTCTTCCCAGAAAACAACTCTTGCTCGTAGGACCAGAAACTGCATGTGATTCAACTCCATTTCGGACTGGAAAACAAATGCTAGCTCGCCTTACAATAAACACACTCTGCTTTTCAGAAAAGAGCACTCTTCTACTCTACTGTGTTTCCTATGGGGTCTGAACAGTGAGCTTGCTCCGTACAAAAGAACCGTGCTTCCTACACACACGGGCCATATCTAGTTCAACTCTGTTTAGGAAACTGACAAGAACAGTAGCTCCTCTTCAGTCCAATACACTGTACTTGCTGGGAACAGACGCGAGTGCTATTTGCGTTGTGTAAGACAATGGGAGCGCAATAGTGACTCTTCTTACCAGAAAACAACTCTTGCTCCTAGGACCAGAAACTGCATGTGATTCAACTCCATTCAGGACTGCGAAACAAACGCTAGCTAGCCTTACAAGAAACACACTCGGCTTCTGAGAAAAGAGCACTCTTCTACTCTACTTTGTTTCCTTTGGGTCCAAACAGTGAGCTTGCTCAGAACAAAAGAACTGTGCTTCCTACACACACGGGCCATATCTAGTTCAACTCTGCTTAGGAAACTGACAAGAACAGTAGCTCCTCTTCAGTCCAATACACTGTACTTGTTGGGAACAGACGCGAGTGCTATTTGCACTGTATATGGCAATGGAAGCGCAATAGTGACTCTTCTTACCAGAAAACAACTCTTGCTCGTAGGACCAGAAACTGCATGGGATTCAAATCCATTTAGGACTGCGAAACAAACGCTAGCTCGCCTTACAAGAAACACACTCTGCTTTTGAGAAAAGAGCACTTTTCTACTCTACTGTGTTTCCTTTGGGGTCCAAACAGTGAGCTTGCTCAGAACAAAAGAACTGTGCTTCCTACACACACGGGCCATATCTAGTTCAACTCTGTGTTTGAAACGGACAAGAACAGTAGCTCCTATTCAGTCCAATACACTGTACTTGCTGGGAAAAGACGCGAGAGCTATTTGCACTGTATATGGCAATAGTATCCCAATAGTGACTCTTCTTACCAGAAAACGACTCTCGCTCGTAGGAACAGAAACTGCATGGGATTCAACTCCATTTCTGACTGGGAAACAAACACTAGCTCGCCTTACAAGAAACATACTCTGCTCTTGAGAAAAGAGCCCTCTTCTACTCTAAAGTGTTTCCTATGGGGTCCGAACAGTGAGCTTGCTCAGAACCAAAGAACTGTGCTTCCTACACACAGGGGCCATATCTAGTTCAACTCTGCTTAGGAAACTGACAAGAACAGTAGCTCATCTTCAGTCCAATACACTGTACTTGCTGCGAACGAACGTGAGTGCTAATTGCACTGTGTATGGCAATGGGAGCGCAATAGTGACACGACTTACCAGAAAACAACTCTTGCTCATAGGACCAAAAACTGCATGTGATTCAACTCCATTTAGGACTGGGAAACAAACGCTAGCTCGCCTTACAGGAAACACACTTTGCTTTTGAGAAAAGAGCACTCTTCT
>NW_026736351.1:0-73545 GCF_949786415.1 Peromyscus eremicus | reverse complement strand
GCTGAGAACAGATGCGAGTGCTATTTGCACTGTGTATGGCAATGGCAGCGCAATAGTGACTGTTCTTACCAGAAAACATCTCTTGCTCGTAGGACGAGAAACTGCATGTGATTCAAGTCCATTTAGGACTGGGAAACAAATGCTAGCTCGCCTTACATGAAACACACTCTGCTTTTGAGAAAACTGCACTCTTCTACTCTACTGTGTTTCCTATGGGGTCCAAACATTGAGCTTGCTCAGAACAAAAGAACTGTGCTTCCTACACACACGGGCTATATCTAGTTCAACTCTACTTAGGAAAAAAACAAGAATAGTAGCTCCTCTTCAGTCGAATACACTGTACTTGCGGGGAACAGACGCGAGTGCTATTTGAACTGTGTATGGCAATTGGAGCACAATAGTGACTTGTCTTACCAGAAAACAACTCTTGCTCGTAGGACAAAAAACTGCATGTGACTCAACTCCATTTAGGATTGGGAAACAAACACTAGCTCGACTTCCAAGAAATACACTCTGCTTTTGAGAAAAGAGCACTCTTCTACTCTACTGTGTTTCCTATGTGTTCCGAAAAGTGAGCTTGCTCAGAACAAAAAAACTGTGCTTCCTATCCACACGGCCATATCTCGTTCAAGTCAGCTTAGGAACCTGACAAGAACAGTAGATCCTCTTCAGTCAAATACACTGTACTTGCTGGGAACAGACGCCAGTGCTATTTGTCCTGTGTAGGGCAATGGCAGCGCAATAGTGACTCTTCTTACCAGAAAAAAACTCTTGCTTGTAGGACCAGAAACTGCATGTGATTCAACTCCATTTAGGACTGGGAAACAAACTCTTGCTCGCTTTACAAGAAACACACTCTGCTTTTGAGAAAAGACCACTCTTCTACTCTACTGTGTTTCCTATAGGGCCAGAACAGTGAGCTTGCTCAGAAAAAAGGAACTGTACTTCCTAAACACACAGGCCATATCTAGTTCAACTCTGCTTAGGAAACTGAGAAGAACAGTAGCTCCTCTTCAGTCCAATACACTGTACTTGCTGGGAACAGACGGGATGGCTATTTGCACTGTGTATGGCAAAGGGAGCGCAATAGTGACTTTCCTTACCAGAAAACAACTCTTGCTCGTAGGACCAGAAACTGCATGTTATTCCACTCCATTTAGGACTGGGAAACAAACGCTAGCTCGCCTTACAAGAAACACACTCTGCTTTTGAGAAAAGAGCACTCTTCTACTCTACTGTGTTTCCTATGGGGTCCAAACAGTGAGCTTGCTCAGAACATAAGAACTGTGCTTCCTACACACACGGCCATATCTAGTTCAATTCTGCTTAGGAACCTGACAAGAACAGTAGATCCTCTTCAGTCCAATACACTGTACTTGCTGGGAACAGACGCCAGTGCTATTTGTACTGTGTATGGCAATGGCAGCGCAATAGTGACTCTTCTTACCATAAAACAACTCTTGCTCTTAGGACAAGAAACTGCATGTGATTCAACTCCATTTAGGACTGGGAAACAAACTCTAGCTCGCCTTACAAGAAACACACTCTGCTTTTGAGAAAAGAGCACTCTTCTACTCTACTGTGTTTCCTATGGGGTCCGAACAGTGAGCTTGCTCAGAACAAAAGAACTGTGCTTCCTACACACACGGCCATATCTAGTTCAATTCTGCTTAGGAACCTGACCAGAGCAGTAGATCCTCTTCAGTCCAATACACTGTACTTGCTGGGAACAGACGCCAGTGCTATTTGTCCTGTGTATGGCAATGGCAGTGCAATAGTGACTATTCTTACCATAAAACAACTCTTGCTCGTAGGACCAGAAACTGCATGTGATTCCACTCCATTTAGGACTGGGAAACAAACGCTAGCTCGCCTTACAAGAAACACACTCTGCTTTTGAGAAAAGAGCACTCTTCTACTCTACTGTGTTTCCTATGGGGTCCGAACAGTGAGCTTGGTCAGAACAAAAGAACTGTGCTTCCTACATACATGGCCATATCTAGTTCAATTCTGCTTAGGAACCTGACCAGAGCAGTAGATCCTCCTCAGTCCAATACACTGTACTTGCTGGAAACAGACGCCAGTGCTATTTGTCCTGTATATGGCAATGGCAGTGCAATAGTGACTATTCTTACCATAAAACAACTCTTGCTCGTAGGACCAGAAACTGCATGTGATTCCACTCCATTTAGGACTGGGAAACAAACGCTAGCTCGCCTTACAAGAAACACACTCTGCTTTTGAGAAAAGAGCACTCTTCTACTCTACTGTGTTTCCTATGGGGTCCAAACAGTGAGCTTGGTCAGAACAAAAGAACTGTGCTTCCTACACACATGGACCATATCTAGTTCAACTCTGCTTAGGAAACTGACAAGAACAGTAGCTCCTATTCAGTCCAATACACTGTACTTGCTGGGAACAGACGCGAGTGCTATTTGTACTGTGTATGGCATTTAGAGTGCAATAGTGACTCTTCTTACCAGAAAACAACTCTTGCTCGTAGGACCAGAAACTGCATGTGATTCAACTCCATTTAGGACTGGGAAACAAACGCGAGCTGGCCTTACAAGAAACACACTCTGCTTTAGAGAAAAGAGCACTCATCTACTCTACTGTGTTTCCTGTAGGGACAGAACTTGAGCTTGCTCAGAACAAAAGAACTGTGCTTCCTACACACGGGCCATATCTAGTTCAACTCTGCTTAGGAAACTGACAAGAACAGTAGCTCCTCTTCAGTTCGATACACTGTACTTGCTGAGAACAGACGCGAGTGCTATTTGCACTGTGTATGGCAATGGCAGCGCAATAGTGACTTTCCTTACCAGAAAACAACTCTTGCTCGTAGGACGAGAAACTGCATGTGATTCAAGTCCATTTAGGACTGGGAAACAAATGCTAGCTCGCCTTACATGTAACACACTCTGCTTTTGAGAAAAGTGCACTCTTCTACTCTACTGTGTTTCCTATGGGGTCCAAACATTGAGCTTGCTCAGAACAAAAGAACTGTGCTTCCTACACACACGGGCCATATCTAGTTCAACTCTACTTAGGAAAAAAACAAGAATAGTAGCTCCTCTTCAGTCGAATACACTGTACTTGCGGGGAACAGACGCGAGTGCTATTTGCACTGTGTATGGCAATTGGAGCACAATAGTGACTTGTCTTACCAGAAAACAACTCTTGCTCGTAGGACAAAAAACTGCATGTGACTCAACTCCATTTAGGATTGGGAAACAAACGCTTGCTCGACTTCCAAGAAACACACTCTGCTCTTGAGAAAAGAGCACTCTTATACTCTACTGTGTTTCCTATCTGTTCCGAAAAGTGAGCTTGCTCAGAACAAAAAAACTGTGCTTCCTATACACACGGCCATATCTCGTTCAAGTCTGCTTAGGAACCTGACAAGAACAGTAGATCCTCTTCAGTCAAATACACTGTACTTGCTGGGAACAGACGCCAGTGCTATTTGTGCTGTGTAGGGCAATGGCAGCGCAATAGTGACTCTTCTTACCAGAAAAAAACTCTTGCTCGTAGGACCAGAAACTGCATGTGATTCAACTCCATTTAGGACTGGGAAACAAACTCTTGCTCGCTTTACAAGAAACACACTCTGCTTTTGAGAAAAGACCACTCTTCTACTCTACTGTGTTTCCTATAGGGCCAGAACAGTGAGCTTGCTCAGAAAAAAGGAACTGTACTTCCTAAACACACGGGCCATATCTAGTTCAACTCTGCTTAGGAAACTGAGAAGAACAGTAGCTCCTCTTCAGTCCAATACACTGTACTTGCTGGGAACAGACGGGATGGCTATTTGCACTGTGTATGGCAAAGGGAGCGCAATAGTGACTTTCCTTACCAGAAAACAACTCTTGCTCGTAGGACCAGAAACTGCATGTTATTCCACTCCATTTAGGACTGGGAAACAAACGCTAGCTCGCCTTACAAGAAACACACTCTGCTTTAGAGAAAAGAGCACTCTTCTACTCTACTGTGTTTCCTATGGGGTCCAAACAGTGAGCTTGCTCAGAACATAAGAACTGTGCTTCCTACACACACGGCCATATCTAGTTCAATTCTGCTTAGGAACCTGACAAGAAGAGTAGATCCTCTTCAGTCCAATACACTGTACTTGCTGGGAACAGACGCCAGTGCTATTTGTACTGTGTATGGCAATGGCAGCGCAATAGTGACTCTTCTTACCATAAAACAACTCTTGCTCTTAGGACAAGAAACTGCATGTGATTCAACTCCATTTAGGACTGGGAAACAAACTCTAGCTCGCCTTACAAGAAACACACTCTGCTTTTGAGAAAAGAGCACTCTTCTACTCTACTGTGTTTCCTATGGGGTCCGAACAGTGAGCTTGCTCAGAACAAAAGAACTGTGCTTCCTACACACACGGCCATATCTAGTTCAATTCTGCTTAGGAACCTGACCAGAGCAGTAGATCCTCTTCAGTCCAATACACTGTACTTGCTGGGAACAGACGCCAGTGCTATTTGTCCTGTATATGGCAATGGCAGTGCAATAGTGACTATTCTTACCATAAAACAATTCTTGCTCGTAGGACCAGAAACTGCATGTGATTCCACTCCACTTAGGACTGGGAAACAAACGCTAGCTCGCCTTACAAGAAACACACTCTGCTTTTGAGAAAAGAGCACTCTTCTCCTCTACTGTGTTTCCTATGGTGTCGAAACATTGAGCTTGGTCAGAACAAAAGAACTGTGCTTCCTACACACATGGACCATATCTAGTTCAACTCTGCTTAGGAAACTGACAAGAACAGTAGCTCCTATTCAGTCCAATACACTGTACTTGCTGGGAACAGACGCGAGTGCTATTTGTACTGTGTATGGCATTTAGAGTGCAATAGTGACTCTTCTTACCAGAAAACAACTCTTGCTCGTAGGACCAAAAACTGCATGTGACTCAACTCCATTTAGAACTGGGAAACAAACGTGAGCTGGCCTTACAAGAAACACACTCTGCTTTAGAGAAAACAGCACTCTTCTACTCTACTGTGTTTCCTGTAGGGACAGAACAGTGAGCTTGCTCAGAACAAAAAAACTGTGCTTCCTACACACGGGCCATATCTAGTTCAACTCTGCTTAGGAAACTGACAAGAACAGTAGCTCCTCTTCAGTTCGATACACTGTACTTGCTGAGAACAGACGCGAGTGCTATTTGCACTGTGTATGGCAATGGCAGCGCAATAGTGACTTTCCTTACCAGAAAACAACTCTTGCTCGTAGGACGAGAAACTGCATGTGATTCAAGTCCATTTAGGACTGGGAAACAAATGCTAGCTCGCCTTACATGAAACACACTCTGCTTTTGAGAAAAGTGCACTCTTCTACTCTACTGTGTTTCCTATGGGGTCCAAACATTGAGCTTGCTCAGAACAAAAGAACTGTGCTTCCTACACACACGGGCCATATCTAGTTCAACTCTACTTAGGAAAAAAACAAGAATAGTAGCTCCTCTTCAGTCGAATACACTGTACTTGCGGGGAACAGACGCGAGTGCTATTTGAACTGTGTATGGCAATTGGAGCACAATAGTGACTTGTCTTACCAGAAAACAACTCTTGTTCGTAGGACAAAAAACTGCATGTGACTCAACTCCATTTAGGATTGGGAAACAAACACTAGCTCGACTTCCAAGAAACACACTCTGCTTTTGAGAAAAGAGCACTCTTCTACTCTATTGTGTTTCCTATGTGTTCCGAAAAGTGAGCTTGCTCAGAACAAAAAAACTGTGCTTCCTATTCACACGGCCATATCTCGTTCAAGTCAGCTTAGGAACCTGACAAGAACAGTAGATACTCTTCAGTCAAATACACTGTACTTGCTGGGAACAGACGCCAGTGCTATTTGTCCTGTGTAGGGCAATGGCAGCGCAATAGTGACTCTTCTTACCAGAAAAAAACTCTTGCTCGTAGGACCAGAAACTGCATGTGATTCAACTCCATTTAGGACTGGGAAACAAACTCTTGCTCGTTTTACAAGAAACACACTCTGCTTTTGAGAAAAGACCACTCTTCTACTCTACTGTGTTTCCTATAGGGCCAGAACAGTGAGCTTGCTCAGAAAAAAGGAACTGTACTTCCTAAACACACGGGCCATATCTAGTTCAACTCTGCTTAGGAAACTGAGAAGAACAGTAGCTCCTCTTCAGTCCAATACACTGTACTTGCTGGGAACAGACGGGATGGCTATTTGCACTGTGTATGGCAAAGGGAGCGCAATAGTGACTTTCCTTACCAGAAAACAACTCTTGCTCGTAGGACCAGAAACTGCATGTTATTCCACTCCATTTAGGACTGGGAAACAAACGCTAGCTCGCCTTACAAGAAACACACTCTGCTTTAGAGAAAAGCGCACTCTTCTACTCTACTGTGTTTCCTATGGGGTCCAAACAGTGAGCTTGCTCAGAACATAAGAACTGTGCTTCCTACACACACGGCCATATCTAGTTCAATTCTGCTTAGGAACCTGACAAGAAGAGTAGATCCTCTTCAGTCCAATACACTGTACTTGCTGGGAACAGACGCCAGTGCTATTTGTACTGTGTATGGCAATGGCAGCGCAATAGTGACTCTTCTTACCATAAAACAACTCTTGCTCTTAGGACAAGAAACTGCATGTGATTCAACTCCATTTAGGACTGGGAAACAAACTCTAGCTCGCCTTACAAGAAACACACTCTGCTTTTGAGAAAAGAGCACTCTTCTACTCTACTGTGTTTCCTATTGGGTCCGAACAGTGAGCTTGCTCAGAACAAAAGAACTGTGCTTCCTACACACACGGCCATATCTAGTTCAATTCTGCTTAGGAACCTGACCAGAGCAGTAGATCCTCTTCAGTCCAATACACTGTACTTGCTGGGAACAGACGCCAGTGCTATTTGTCCTGTGTATGGCAATGGCAGTGCAATAGTGACTATTCTTACCATAAAACAACTCTTGCTCGTAGGACCAGAAACTGCATGTGATTCCACTCCATTTAGGACTGGGAAACAAACGCTAGCTCGCCTTACAAGAAACACACTCTGCTTTTGAGAAAAGAGCACTCTTCTACTCTACTGTGTTTCCTATGGGGTCCGAACAGTGAGCTTGGTCAGAACAAAAGAACTGTGCTTCCTACACACATGGCCATATCTAGTTCAATTCTGCTTAGGAACCTGACCAGAGCAGTAGATCCTCCTCAGTCCAATACACTGTACTTGCTGGAAACAGACGCCAGTGCTATTTGTCCTGTATATGGCAATGGCAGTGCAATAGTGACTATTCTTACCATAAAACAACTCTTGCTCGTAGGACCAGAAACTGCATGTGATTCCACTCCATTTAGGACTGGGAAACAAACGCTAGCTCGCCTTACAAGAAACACACTCTGCTTTTGAGAAAAGAGCACTCTTCTACTCTACTGTGTTTCCTATGGGGTCCAAACAGTGAGCTTGGTCAGAACAAAAGAACTGTGCTTCCTACACACATGGACCATATCTAGTTCAACTCTGCTTAGGAAACTGACAAGAACAGTAGCTCCTATTCAGTCCAATACACTGTACTTGCTGGGAACAGACGCGAGTGCTATTTGTACTGTGTATGGCATTTAGAGTGCAATAGTGACTCTTCTTACCAGAAAACAACTCTTGCTCGTAGGACCAGAAACTGCATGTGATTCAACTCCATTTAGGACTGGGAAACAAACGCGAGCTGGCCTTACAAGAAACACACTCTGCTTTAGAGAAAAGAGCACTCATCTACTCTACTGTGTTTCCTGTAGGGACAGAACTTGAGCTTGCTCAGAACAAAAGAACTGTGCTTCCTACACACGGGCCATATCTAGTTCAACTCTGCTTAGGAAACTGACAAGAACAGTAGCTCCTCTTCAGTTCGATACACTGTACTTGCTGAGAACAGACGCGAGTGCTATTTGCACTGTGTATGGCAATGGCAGCGCAATAGTGACTTTCCTTACCAGAAAACAACTCTTGCTCGTAGGACGAGAAACTGCATGTGATTCAAGTCCATTTAGGACTGGGAAACAAATGCTAGCTCGCCTTACATGTAACACACTCTGCTTTTGAGAAAAGTGCACTCTTCTACTCTACTGTGTTTCCTATGGGGTCCAAACATTGAGCTTGCTCAGAACAAAAGAACTGTGCTTCCTACACACACGGGCCATATCTAGTTCAACTCTACTTAGGAAAAAAACAAGAATAGTAGCTCCTCTTCAGTCGAATACACTGTACTTGCGGGGAACAGACGCGAGTGCTATTTGCACTGTGTATGGCAATTGGAGCACAATAGTGACTTGTCTTACCAGAAAACAACTCTTGCTCGTAGGACAAAAAACTGCATGTGACTCAACTCCATTTAGGATTGGGAAACAAACGCTTGCTCGACTTCCAAGAAACACACTCTGCTCTTGAGAAAAGAGCACTCTTATACTCTACTGTGTTTCCTATCTGTTCCGAAAAGTGAGCTTGCTCAGAACAAAAAAACTGTGCTTCCTATACACACGGCCATATCTCGTTCAAGTCTGCTTAGGAACCTGACAAGAACAGTAGATCCTCTTCAGTCAAATACACTGTACTTGCTGGGAACAGACGCCAGTGCTATTTGTGCTGTGTAGGGCAATGGCAGCGCAATAGTGACTCTTCTTACCAGAAAAAAACTCTTGCTCGTAGGACCAGAAACTGCATGTGATTCAACTCCATTTAGGACTGGGAAACAAACTCTTGCTCGCTTTACAAGAAACACACTCTGCTTTTGAGAAAAGACCACTCTTCTACTCTACTGTGTTTCCTATAGGGCCAGAACAGTGAGCTTGCTCAGAAAAAAGGAACTGTACTTCCTAAACACACGGGCCATATCTAGTTCAACTCTGCTTAGGAAACTGAGAAGAACAGTAGCTCCTCTTCAGTCCAATACACTGTACTTGCTGGGAACAGACGGGATGGCTATTTGCACTGTGTATGGCAAAGGGAGCGCAATAGTGACTTTCCTTACCAGAAAACAACTCTTGCTCGTAGGACCAGAAACTGCATGTTATTCCACTCCATTTAGGACTGGGAAACAAACGCTAGCTCGCCTTACAAGAAACACACTCTGCTTTAGAGAAAAGAGCACTCTTCTACTCTACTGTGTTTCCTATGGGGTCCAAACAGTGAGCTTGCTCAGAACATAAGAACTGTGCTTCCTACACACACGGCCATATCTAGTTCAATTCTGCTTAGGAACCTGACAAGAAGAGTAGATCCTCTTCAGTCCAATACACTGTACTTGCTGGGAACAGACGCCAGTGCTGTTTGTACTGTGTATGGCAATGGCAGCGCAATAGTGACTCTTCTTACCATAAAACAACTCTTGCTCTTAGGACAAGAAACTGCATGTGATTCAACTCCATTTAGGACTGGGAAACAAACTCTAGCTCGCCTTACAAGAAACACACTCTGCTTTTGAGAAAAGAGCACTCTTCTACTCTACTGTGTTTCCTATGGGGTCCGAACAGTGAGCTTGCTCAGAACAAAAGAACTGTGCTTCCTACACACACGGCCATATCTAGTTCAATTCTGCTTAGGAACCTGACCAGAGCAGTAGATCCTCTTCAGTCCAATACACTGTACTTGCTGGGAACAGACGCCAGTGCTATTTGTCCTGTATATGGCAATGGCAGTGCAATAGTGACTATTCTTACCATAAAACAATTCTTGCTCGTAGGACCAGAAACTGCATGTGATTCCACTCCACTTAGGACTGGGAAACAAACGCTAGCTCGCCTTACAAGAAACACACTCTGCTTTTGAGAAAAGAGCACTCTTCTCCTCTACTGTGTTTCCTATGGTGTCGAAACATTGAGCTTGGTCAGAACAAAAGAACTGTGCTTCCTACACACATGGACCATATCTAGTTCAACTCTGCTTAGGAAACTGACAAGAACAGTAGCTCCTATTCAGTCCAATACACTGTACTTGCTGGGAACAGACGCGAGTGCTATTTGTACTGTGTATGGCATTTAGAGTGCAATAGTGACTCTTCTTACCAGAAAACAACTCTTGCTCGTAGGACCAAAAACTGCATGTGACTCAACTCCATTTAGAACTGGGAAACAAACGTGAGCTGGCCTTACAAGAAACACACTCTGCTTTAGAGAAAACAGCACTCTTCTACTCTACTGTGTTTCCTGTAGGGACAGAACAGTGAGCTTGCTCAGAACAAAAAAACTGTGCTTCCTACACACGGGCCATATCTAGTTCAACTCTGCTTAGGAAACTGACAAGAACAGTAGCTCCTCTTCAGTTCGATACACTGTACTTGCTGAGAACAGACGCGAGTGCTATTTGCACTGTGTATGGCAATGGCAGCGCAATAGTGACTTTCCTTACCAGAAAACAACTCTTGCTCGTAGGACGAGAAACTGCATGTGATTCAAGTCCATTTAGGACTGGGAAACAAATGCTAGCTCGCCTTACATGAAACACACTCTGCTTTTGAGAAAAGTGCACTCTTCTACTCTACTGTGTTTCCTATGGGGTCCAAACATTGAGCTTGCTCAGAACAAAAGAACTGTGCTTCCTACACACACGGGCCATATCTAGTTCAACTCTACTTAGGAAAAAAACAAGAATAGTAGCTCCTCTTCAGTCGAATACACTGTACTTGCGGGGAACAGACGCGAGTGCTATTTGAACTGTGTATGGCAATTGGAGCACAATAGTGACTTGTCTTACCAGAAAACAACTCTTGTTCGTAGGACAAAAAACTGCATGTGACTCAACTCCATTTAGGATTGGGAAACAAACACTAGCTCGACTTCCAAGAAACACACTCTGCTTTTGAGAAAAGAGCACTCTTCTACTCTATTGTGTTTCCTATGTGTTCCGAAAAGTGAGCTTGCTCAGAACAAAAAAACTGTGCTTCCTATTCACACGGCCATATCTCGTTCAAGTCAGCTTAGGAACCTGACAAGAACAGTAGATACTCTTCAGTCAAATACACTGTACTTGCTGGGAACAGACGCCAGTGCTATTTGTCCTGTGTAGGGCAATGGCAGCGCAATAGTGACTCTTCTTACCAGAAAAAAACTCTTGCTCGTAGGACCAGAAACTGCATGTGATTCAACTCCATTTAGGACTGGGAAACAAACTCTTGCTCGTTTTACAAGAAACACACTCTGCTTTTGAGAAAAGACCACTCTTCTACTCTACTGTGTTTCCTATAGGGCCAGAACAGTGAGCTTGCTCAGAAAAAAGGAACTGTACTTCCTAAACACACGGGCCATATCTAGTTCAACTCTGCTTAGGAAACTGAGAAGAACAGTAGCTCCTCTTCAGTCCAATACACTGTACTTGCTGGGAACAGACGGGATGGCTATTTGCACTGTGTATGGCAAAGGGAGCGCAATAGTGACTTTCCTTACCAGAAAACAACTCTTGCTCGTAGGACCAGAAACTGCATGTTATTCCACTCCATTTAGGACTGGGAAACAAACGCTAGCTCGCCTTACAAGAAACACACTCTGCTTTAGAGAAAAGCGCACTCTTCTACTCTACTGTGTTTCCTATGGGGTCCAAACAGTGAGCTTGCTCAGAACATAAGAACTGTGCTTCCTACACACACGGCCATATCTAGTTCAATTCTGCTTAGGAACCTGACAAGAACAGTAGATCCTCTTCAGTCCAATACACTGTACTTGCTGGGAACAGACGCCAGTGCTATTTGTACTGTGTATGGCAATGGCAGCGCAATAGTGACTCTTCTTACCATAAAACAACTCTTGCTCTTAGGACAAGAAACTGCATGTGATTCAACTCCATTTAGGACTGGGAAACAAACTCTAGCTCGCCTTACAAGAAACACACTCTGCTTTTGAGAAAAGAGCACTCTTCTACTCTACTGTGTTTCCTATTGGGTCCGAACAGTGAGCTTGCTCAGAACAAAAGAACTGTGCTTCCTACACACACGGCCATATCTAGTTCAATTCTGCTTAGGAACCTGACCAGAGCAGTAGATCCTCTTCAGTCCAATACACTGTACTTGCTGGGAACAGACGCCAGTGCTATTTGTCCTGTGTATGGCAATGGCAGTGCAATAGTGACTATTCTTACCATAAAACAACTCTTGCTCGTAGGACCAGAAACTGCATGTGATTCCACTCCATTTAGGACTGGGAAACAAACGCTAGCTCGCCTTACAAGAAACACACTCTGCTTTTGAGAAAAGAGCACTCTTCTACTCTACTGTGTTTCCTATGGGGTCCGAACAGTGAGCTTGGTCAGAACAAAAGAACTGTGCTTCCTACACACATGGCCATATCTAGTTCAATTTTGCTTAGGAACCTGACCAGAGCAGTAGATCCTCCTCAGTCCAATACACTGTACTTGCTGGAAACAGACGCCAGTGCTATTTGTCCTGTATATGGCAATGGCAGTGCAATAGTGACTATTCTTACCATAAAACAACTCTTGCTCGTAGGACCAGAAACTGCATGTGATTCCACTCCATTTAGGACTGGGAAACAAACGCTAGCTCGCCTTACAAGAAACACACTCTGCTTTTGAGAAAAGAGCACTCTTCTACTCTACTGTGTTTCCTATGGGGTCCAAACAGTGAGCTTGGTCAGAACAAAAGAACTGTGCTTCCTACACACATGGACCATATCTAGTTCAACTCTGCTTAGGAAACTGACAAGAACAGTAGCTCCTATTCAGTCCAATACACTGTACTTGCTGGGAACAGACGCGAGTGCTATTTGTACTGTGTATGGCATTTAGAGTGCAATAGTGACTCTTCTTACCAGAAAACAACTCTTGCTCGTAGGACCAGAAACTGCATGTGATTCAACTCCATTTAGGACTGGGAAACAAACGCGAGCTGGCCTTACAAGAAACACACTCTGCTTTAGAGAAAAGAGCACTCATCTACTCTACTGTGTTTCCTGTAGGGACAGAACTTGAGCTTGCTCAGAACAAAAGAACTGTGCTTCCTACACACGGGCCATATCTAGTTCAACTCTGCTTAGGAAACTGACAAGAACAGTAGCTCCTCTTCAGTTCGATACACTGTACTTGCTGAGAACAGACGCGAGTGCTATTTGCACTGTGTATGGCAATGGCAGCGCAATAGTGACTTTCCTTACCAGAAAACAACTCTTGCTCGTAGGACGAGAAACTGCATGTGATTCAAGTCCATTTAGGACTGGGAAACAAATGCTAGCTCGCCTTACATGTAACACACTCTGCTTTTGAGAAAAGTGCACTCTTCTACTCTACTGTGTTTCCTATGGGGTCCAAACATTGAGCTTGCTCAGAACAAAAGAACTGTGCTTCCTACACACATGGGCCATATCTAGTTCAACTCTACTTAGGAAAAAAACAAGAATAGTAGCTCCTCTTCAGTCGAATACACTGTACTTGCGGGGAACAGACGCGAGTGCTATTTGCACTGTGTATGGCAATTGGAGCACAATAGTGACTTGTCTTACCAGAAAACAACTCTTGCTCGTAGGACAAAAAACTGCATGTGACTCAACTCCATTTAGGATTGGGAAACAAACGCTTGCTCGACTTCCAAGAAACACACTCTGCTCTTGAGAAAAGAGCACTCTTATACTCTACTGTGTTTCCTATCTGTTCCGAAAAGTGAGCTTGCTCAGAACAAAAAAACTGTGCTTCCTATACACACGGCCATATCTCGTTCAAGTCTGCTTAGGAACCTGACAAGAACAGTAGATCCTCTTCAGTCAAATACACTGTACTTGCTGGGAACAGACGCCAGTGCTATTTGTGCTGTGTAGGGCAATGGCAGCGCAATAGTGACTCTTCTTACCAGAAAAAAACTCTTGCTCGTAGGACCAGAAACTGCATGTGATTCAACTCCATTTAGGACTGGGAAACAAACTCTTGCTCGCTTTACAAGAAACACACTCTGCTTTTGAGAAAAGACCACTCTTCTACTCTACTGTGTTTCCTATAGGGCCAGAACAGTGAGCTTGCTCAGAAAAAAGGAACTGTACTTCCTAAACACACGGGCCATATCTAGTTCAACTCTGCTTAGGAAACTGAGAAGAACAGTAGCTCCTCTTCAGTCCAATACACTGTACTTGCTGGGAACAGACGGGATGGCTATTTGCACTGTGTATGGCAAAGGGAGCGCAATAGTGACTTTCCTTACCAGAAAACAACTCTTGCTCGTAGGACCAGAAACTGCATGTTATTCCACTCCATTTAGGACTGGGAAACAAACGCTAGCTCGCCTTACAAGAAACACACTCTGCTTTAGAGAAAAGAGCACTCTTCTACTCTACTGTGTTTCCTATGGGGTCCAAACAGTGAGCTTGCTCAGAACATAAGAACTGTGCTTCCTACACACACGGCCATATCTAGTTCAATTCTGCTTAGGAACCTGACAAGAAGAGTAGATCCTCTTCAGTCCAATACACTGTACTTGCTGGGAACAGACGCCAGTGCTATTTGTACTGTGTATGGCAATGGCAGCGCAATAGTGACTCTTCTTACCATAAAACAACTCTTGCTCTTAGGACAAGAAACTGCATGTGATTCAACTCCATTTAGGACTGGGAAACAAACTCTAGCTCGCCTTACAAGAAACACACTCTGCTTTTGAGAAAAGAGCACTCTTCTACTCTACTGTGTTTCCTATGGGGTCCGAACAGTGAGCTTGCTCAGAACAAAAGAACTGTGCTTCCTACACACACGGCCATATCTAGTTCAATTCTGCTTAGGAACCTGACCAGAGCAGTAGATCCTCTTCAGTCCAATACACTGTACTTGCTGGGAACAGACGCCAGTGCTATTTGTCCTGTATATGGCAATGGCAGTGCAATAGTGACTATTCTTACCATAAAACAATTCTTGCTCGTAGGACCAGAAACTGCATGTGATTCCACTCCACTTAGGACTGGGAAACAAACGCTAGCTCGCCTTACAAGAAACACACTCTGCTTTTGAGAAAAGAGCACTCTTCTCCTCTACTGTGTTTCCTATGGGGTCCGAACAGTGAGCTTGCTCAGAACAAAAGAACTGTGCTTCCTACACACACGGCCATATCTAGTTCAATTCTGCTTAGGAACCTGACCAGAGCAGTAGATCCTCTTCAGTCCAATACACTGTACTTGCTGGGAACAGACGCCAGTGCTATTTGTCCTGTATATGGCAATGGCAGTGCAATAGTGACTATTCTTACCATAAAACAATTCTTGCTCGTAGGACCAGAAACTGCATGTGATTCCACTCCACTTAGGACTGGGAAACAAACGCTAGCTCGCCTTACAAGAAACACACTCTGCTTTTGAGAAAAGAGCACTCTTCTCCTCTACTGTGTTTCCTATGGTGTCGAAACATTGAGCTTGGTCAGAACAAAAGAACTGTGCTTCCTACACACATGGACCATATCTAGTTCAACTCTGCTTAGGAAACTGACAAGAACAGTAGCTCCTATTCAGTCCAATACACTGTACTTGCTGGGAACAGACGCGAGTGCTATTTGTACTGTGTATGGCATTTAGAGTGCAATAGTGACTCTTCTTACCAGAAAACAACTCTTGCTCGTAGGACCAAAAACTGCATGTGACTCAACTCCATTTAGAACTGGGAAACAAACGTGAGCTGGCCTTACAAGAAACACACTCTGCTTTAGAGAAAACAGCACTCTTCTACTCTACTGTGTTTCCTGTAGGGACAGAACAGTGAGCTTGCTCAGAACAAAAAAACTGTGCTTCCTACACACGGGCCATATCTAGTTCAACTCTGCTTAGGAAACTGACAAGAACAGTAGCTCCTCTTCAGTTCGATACACTGTACTTGCTGAGAACAGACGCGAGTGCTATTTGCACTGTGTATGGCAATGGCAGCGCAATAGTGACTTTCCTTACCAGAAAACAACTCTTGCTCGTAGGACGAGAAACTGCATGTGATTCAAGTCCATTTAGGACTGGGAAACAAATGCTAGCTCGCCTTACATGAAACACACTCTGCTTTTGAGAAAAGTGCACTCTTCTACTCTACTGTGTTTCCTATGGGGTCCAAACATTGAGCTTGCTCAGAACAAAAGAACTGTGCTTCCTACACACACGGGCCATATCTAGTTCAACTCTACTTAGGAAAAAAACAAGAATAGTAGCTCCTCTTCAGTCGAATACACTGTACTTGCGGGGAACACGCGAGTGCTATTTGAACTGTGTATGGCAATTGGAGCACAATAGTGACTTGTCTTACCAGAAAACAACTCTTGTTCGTAGGACAAAAAACTGCATGTGACTCAACTCCATTTAGGATTGGGAAACAAACACTAGCTCGACTTCCAAGAAACACACTCTGCTTTTGAGAAAAGAGCACTCTTCTACTCTATTGTGTTTCCTATGTGTTCCGAAAAGTGAGCTTGCTCAGAACAAAAAAACTGTGCTTCCTATTCACACGGCCATATCTCGTTCAAGTCAGCTTAGGAACCTGACAAGAACAGTAGATACTCTTCAGTCAAATACACTGTACTTGCTGGGAACAGACGCCAGTGCTATTTGTCCTGTGTAGGGCAATGGCAGCGCAATAGTGACTCTTCTTACCAGAAAAAAACTCTTGCTCGTAGGACCAGAAACTGCATGTGATTCAACTCCATTTAGGACTGGGAAACAAACTCTTGCTCGTTTTACAAGAAACACACTCTGCTTTTGAGAAAAGACCACTCTTCTACTCTACTGTGTTTCCTATAGGGCCAGAACAGTGAGCTTGCTCAGAAAAAAGGAACTGTACTTCCTAAACACACGGGCCATATCTAGTTCAACTCTGCTTAGGAAACTGAGAAGAACAGTAGCTCCTCTTCAGTCCAATACACTGTACTTGCTGGGAACAGACGGGATGGCTATTTGCACTGTGTATGGCAAAGGGAGCGCAATAGTGACTTTCCTTACCAGAAAACAACTCTTGCTCGTAGGACCAGAAACTGCATGTTATTCCACTCCATTTAGGACTGGGAAACAAACGCTAGCTCGCCTTACAAGAAACACACTCTGCTTTAGAGAAAAGCGCACTCTTCTACTCTACTGTGTTTCCTATGGGGTCCAAACAGTGAGCTTGCTCAGAACATAAGAACTGTGCTTCCTACACACACGGCCATATCTAGTTCAATTCTGCTTAGGAACCTGACAAGAACAGTAGATCCTCTTCAGTCCAATACACTGTACTTGCTGGGAACAGACGCCAGTGCTATTTGTACTGTGTATGGCAATGGCAGCGCAATAGTGACTCTTCTTACCATAAAACAACTCTTGCTCTTAGGACAAGAAACTGCATGTGATTCAACTCCATTTAGGACTGGGAAACAAACTCTAGCTCGCCTTACAAGAAACACACTCTGCTTTTGAGAAAAGAGCACTCTTCTACTCTACTGTGTTTCCTATTGGGTCCGAACAGTGAGCTTGCTCAGAACAAAAGAACTGTGCTTCCTACACACACGGCCATATCTAGTTCAATTCTGCTTAGGAACCTGACCAGAGCAGTAGATCCTCTTCAGTCCAATACACTGTACTTGCTGGGAACAGACGCCAGTGCTATTTGTCCTGTATATGGCAATGGCAGTGCAATAGTGACTATTCTTACCATAAAACAACTCTTGCTCGTAGGACCAGAAACTGCATGTGATTCCACTCCATTTAGGACTGGGAAACAAACGCTAGCTCGCCTTACAAGAAACACACTCTGCTTTTGAGAAAAGAGCACTCTTCTACTCTACTGTGTTTCCTATGGGGTCCGAACAGTGAGCTTGGTCAGAACAAAAGAACTGTGCTTCCTACACACATGGCCATATCTAGTTCAATTCTGCTTAGGAACCTGACCAGAGCAGTAGATCCTCCTCAGTCCAATACACTGTACTTGCTGGAAACAGACGCCAGTGCTATTTGTCCTGTATATGGCAATGGCAGTGCAATAGTGACTATTCTTACCATAAAAAAACTCTTGCTCGAAGGACCAGAAACTGCATGTGATTCCACTCCATTTAGGACTGGGAAACAAACGCGAGCTGGCCTTACAAGAAACACACTCTGCTTTAGAGAAAAGAGCACTCATCTACTCTACTGTGTTTCCTGTAGGGACAGAACTTGAGCTTGCTCAGAACAAAAGAACTGTGCTTCCTACACACGGGCCATATCTAGTTCAACTCTGCTTAGGAAACTGACAAGAACAGTAGCTCCTCTTCAGTTCGATACACTGTACTTGCTGAGAACAGACGCGAGTGCTATTTGCACTGTGTATGGCAATGGCAGCGCAATAGTGACTTTCCTTACCAGAAAACAACTCTTGCTCGTAGGACGAGAAACTGCATGTGATTCAAGTCCATTTAGGACTGGGAAACAAATGCTAGCTCGCCTTACATGAAACACACTCTGCTTTTGAGAAAAGTGCACTCTTCTACTCTACTGTGTTTCCTATGGGGTCCAAACATTGAGCTTGCTCAGAACAAAAGAACTGTGCTTCCTACACACACGGGCCATATCTAGTTCAACTCTACTTAGGAAAAAAACAAGAATAGTAGCTCCTCTTCAGTCGAATACAATGTACTTGCGGGGAACAGACGCGAGTGCTATTTAAACTGTGTATGGCAATTGGAGCACAATAGTGACTTGTCTTACCAGAAAACAACTCTTGCTCATAGGACAAAAAACTGCATGTGACTCAACTTCATTTAGGATTGGGAATCAAACACTAGCTTGACTTCCAAGAAACACACTCTGCTTTTGAGAAAAGAGCACTCTTCTACTCTACTGTGTTTCCTATCTGTTCCGAAAAGTGAGCTTGCTCAGAACAAAAAAACTGTGCTTCCTATCCACACGGCCATATCTCGTTCAAGTCAGCTTAGGAACCTGACAAGAACAGTAGATCCTCTTCAGTCAAATACACTGTACTTGCTGGGAACAGACGCCAGTGCTATTTGTCCTGTGTAGGGCAATGGCAGCGCAATAGTGACTCTTCTTACCAGAAAAAAACTCTTGCTCGTAGGACCAGAAACTGCATGTGATTCAACTCCATTTAGGACTGGGAAACAAACTCTTGCTCGCTTTACAAGAAACACACTCTGCTTTTGAGAAAAGACCACTCTTCTACTCTACTGTGTTTCCTATAGGGCCAGAACAGTGAGCTTGCTCAGAAAAAAGGAACTGTACTTCCTAAACACACGGGCCATATCTAGTTCAACTCTGCTTAGGAAACTGAGAAGAACAGTAGCTCCTCTTCAGTCCAATACACTGTACTTGCTGGGAACAGACGGGATGGCTATTTGCACTGTGTATGGCAAAGGGAGCGCAATAGTGACTTTCCTTACCAGAAAACAACTCTTGCTCGTAGGACCAGAAACTGCATGTTATTCCACTCCATTTAGGACTGGGAAACAAACGCTAGCTCGCCTTACAAGAAACACACTCTGCTTTAGAGAAAAGAGCACTCTTCTACTCTACTGTGTTTCCTATGGGGTCCAAACAGTGAGCTTGCTCAGAACATAAGAACTGTGCTTCCTACACACACGGCCATATCTAGTTCAATTCTGCTTAGGAACCTGACAAGAACAGTAGATCCTCTTCAGTCCAATACACTGTACTTGCTGGGAACAGACGCCAGTGCTATTTGTACTGTGTATGGCAATGGCAGCGCAATAGTGACTCTTCTTACCATAAAACAACTCTTGCTCTTAGGACAAGAAACTGCATGTGATTCAACTCCATTTAGGACTGGGAAAGAAACGCTAGCTCGCCTTACAAGAAACACACTCTGCTTTTGAGAAAAGAGCAATCATCTACTCTACTGTGTTTCCTAAGGGGTCCGAACAGTGAGCTTGCTCAGAACAAAAGAACTGTGCTTCCTACACACACGGCCATATCTAGTTCAATTCTGCTTAGGAACCTGACCAGAGCAGTAGATCCTCTTCAGTCCAATACACTGTACTTGCTGGGAACAGACGCCAGTGCTATTTGTCCTGTATATGGCAATGGCAGTGCAATAGTGACTATTCTTACCATAAAACAATTCTTGCTCGTAGGACCAGAAACTGCATGTGATTCCACTCCACTTAGGACTGGGAAACAAACGCTAGCTCGCCTTACAAGAAACACACTCTGCTTTTGAGAAAAGAACACTCTTCTCCTCTACTGTGTTTCCTATGGTGTCGAAACAGTGAGCTTGGTCAGAACAAAAGAACTGTGCTTCCTACACACATGGACCATATCTAGTTCAACTCTGCTTAGGAAACTGACAAGAACAGTAGCTCCTATTCAGTCCAATACACTGTACTTGCTGGGAACAGACGCGAGTGCTATTTGTACTGTGTATGGCATTTAGAGTGCAATAGTGACTCTTCTTACCAGCAAACAACTCTTGCTCGTAGGACCAAAAACTGCATGTGACTCAACTCCATTTAGGACTGGGAAACAAACGCGAGCTGGCCTTATAAGAAACACACTCTGCTTTAGAGAAAAGAGCACTCATCTACTCTACTGTGTTTCCTGTAGGGACAGAACAGTGAGCTTGCTCAGAACAAAAGAACTGTGCTTCCTACACACGGGCCATATCTAGTTCAACTCTGCTTAGGAAACTGACAAGAACAGTAGCTCCTCTTCAGTTCGATACACTGTACTTGCTGAGAACAGACGCGAGTGCTATTTGCACTGTGTATGGCAATGGCAGCGCAATAGTGACTTTCCTTACCAGAAAACAACTCTTGCTCGTAGGACGAGAAACTGCATGTGATTCAAGTCCATTTAGGACTGGGAAACAAATGCTAGCTCGCCTTACATGAAACACACTCTGCTTTTGAGAAAAGTGCACTCTTCTACTCTACTGTGTTTCCTATGGGGTCCAAACATTGAGCTTGCTCAGAACAAAAGAACTGTGCTTCCTACACACACGGGCCATATCTAGTTCAACTCTACTTAGGAAAAAAACAAGAATAGTAGCTCCTCTTCAGTCGAATACACTGTACTTGCGGGGAACAGACGCGAGTGCTATTTGAACTGTGTATGGCAATTGGAGCACAATAGTGACTTGTCTTACCAGAAAACAACTCTTGCTCGTAGGACAAAAAACTGCATGTGACTCAACTCCATTTAGGATTGGGAAACAAACAATTGCTCGACTTCCAAGAAACACACTCTGCTTTTGAGAAAAGAGCACTCTTCTACTCTACTGTGTTTCCTATGTGTTCCGAAAAGTGAGCTTGCTCAGAACAAAAAAACTGTGCTTCCTATCCACACGGCCATATCTCGTTCAAGTCAGCTTAGGAACCTGACAAGAACAGTAGATCCTCTTCAGTCAAATACACTGTACTTGCTGGGAAGAGACGCCAGTGCTATTTGTCCTGTGTAGGGCAATGGCAGCGCAATAGTGACTCTTCTTACCAGAAAAAAACTCTTGCTCGTAGGACCAGAAACTGCATGTGATTCAACTCCATTTAGGACTGGGAAACAAATTCTTGCTCGCTTTACAAGAAACACACTCTGCTTTTGAGAAAAGACCACTCTTCTACTCTACTGTGTTTCCTATAGGGCCAGAACAGTGAGCTTGCTCAGAAAAAAGGAACTGTACTTCCTAAACACACGGGCCATATCTAGTTCAACTCTGCTTAGGAAACTGAGAAGAACAGTAGCTCCTCTTCAGTCCAATACACTGTACTTGCTGGGAACAGACGGGATGGCTATTTGCACTGTGTATGGCAAAGGGAGCGCAATAGTGACTTTCCTTACCAGAAAACAACTCTTGCTCGTAGGACCAGAAACTGCACGTTATTCCACTCCATTTAGGACTGGGAAACAAACGCTAGCTCGCCTTACAAGAAACACACTCTGCTTTAGAGAAAACAGCACTCTTCTACTCTACTGTGTTTCCTATGGGGTCCAAACAGTGAGCTTGCTCAGAACATAAGAACTGTGCTTCCTACACACACGGCCATATCTAGTTCAATTCTGCTTAGGAACCTGACAAGAACAGTAGATCCTCTTCAGTCCAATACACTGTACTTGCTGGGAACAGACGCCAGTGCTATTTGTACTGTGTATGGCAATGGCAGCGCAATAGTGACTCTTCTTACCATAAAACAACTCTTGCTCTTAGGACAAGAAACTGCATGTGATTCAACTCCATTTAGGACTGGGAAACAAACTCTAGCTCGCCTTACAAGAAACACACTCTGCTTTTGAGAAAAGAGCACTCTTCTACTCTACTGTGTTTCCTATGGGGTCCGAACAGTGAGCTTGCTCAGAACAAAAGAACTGTGCTTCCTACACACACGGCCATATCTAGTTCAATTCTGCTTAGGAACCTGACCAGAGCAGTAGATCCTCTTCAGTCCAATACACTGTACTTGCTGGGAACAGACGCCAGTGCTATTTGTCCTGTATATGGCAATGGCAGTGCAATAGTGACTATTCTTACCATAAAACAACTCTTGCTCGTAGGACCAGAAACTGCATGTGATTCCACTCCATTTAGGACTGGGAAACAAACGCTAGCTCGCCTTACAAGAAACACACTCTGCTTAAGAGAAAAGAGCACTCTTCTACTCTACTGTGTTTCCTATGGGGTCCAAACAGTGAGCTTGTTCAGAACAAAAGAACTAAGCTTCCTAAAAAACACTGACCATATATAGTTCAACTCTGCTTAGGAAACTGACAAGAACAGTAGCTCCTATTCAGTCCAATACACTGTACTAGCTGGGAACAGACGCGAGTGCTATTTGCACTGTGTATGGCTTTTAGAGCGCAATAGTGACTCTTCTTACCAGAAAACAACTCTTGCTCGTAGGACCAAAAACTGTCTGTGACTCAACTCCATTTAGGACTGGGAAAAAAAGCGAGCTGGCCTTACAAGAAACACACTCTGCTTTATAGAAAAGAGCACTCATCTACTCTACTGTGTTTCATGTAGGGCCAGAAAAGTGAGCTTGCTCAGAACAAAAGAACTGTGCTTCCTACACACACGGCCATATCTCGTTCAAGTCTGCTTAGGAACCTGACAAGAACAGTAGATCCTCTTCAGTCCAATACACTGTACTTGCTGGGAACAGACGCCAGTGCTATTTGTCCTGTGTAGGGCAATGGCAGCGCAATAGTGACTCTTCTTACCAGAAAACAACTCTTGCTCGTAGGACCAGAAACTGCATGTGATTCAACTCCATTTAGGACTGGGAAACAAACTCTAGCTCGCTTTACAAGAAACACACTCTGCTTTTGAGAAAAGAGCACTCTTCTATTCTACTGTGTTTCCTATGGGTCTGAACAGTGAGCTTGCTCAGAAAAAAAGAACTGTGCTTCCTACACACATGGCCATATCTAGTTCAATTATGCTTAGGAACCTCACCAGAGCAGTAGATCCTCTTCGTCCGATACACTGTACTTGCTGGGAACAGACACGAGTGCTATTTGCACTGTGTATTGCAATGGGAGCGCAATAGTGCCTTTCCTTACCAGAAAACAACTGTTGCTCATAGGACCAGAAACTGCATGTGATTCAACACCATTTAGGACTGGGAAACAAATGCTAGCTTGCCTTACAAGAAACACACTCTGCTTTTGAGAAAAGAGCACTCTTCTACTCTACTGTGTTTCCTATGGGGTCCGAAAAGTGAGCTTGCTCAGAACAAAAAAACTGTGCTTCCTACACACACGGCCATATCTAGTTCAAGTGTGCTTAGGAAACTGACAAGAACAGTAGAACCTCTTCAGTCCAATACACTGTACTTGCTGGGAACAGACGCCAGTGCTATTTGTCCTGTGTATGGCAATGGCAGCGCAATAGTGACTCTTCTTACCAGAAAACAACTCTTACTCGTAGGACCAGAAACTGCATGTGATTCCACTACATTTAGGACTGGGAAACAAACTCTAGCTCGCTTTACAAGAAACACACTATGCTTTAGAGAAAAGAGCATTCTTCTACTCTACTGTGTTTCCTATGGGGTCCAAACAGTGAGCTTGCTCAGAACAAAAGAACTGTGCTTCCTACACACACGGACCATATCTAGTTCAACTCTGCTTAGGAAACTGACAAGAACAGTAGCTCCTATTCAGTCCAATACACTGTACTTGCTGGGAAAAGACGCGAGTGCTATTTGCCTTGTGTAGGGCAATGGGAGCACAATAGTGACTTTCCTTACCAGAAAAAAACTCTTGTTTGTAGGGCCAGAAACTGCATGTGATTCAACTCCATTTAGGACTAGGAAACAAACGCTAGCTCACCTTACAAAAACACACTCTGCTTTTGAGAAAAGAGCACTCTTCTACTCTACTGTGTTTCCTATAGGGCCAGAACAGTGAGCTTGCTCAGAACATAAGAACGGTGCTTCCTAACCACACGGGCCATATCTAGTTCAACTCTGCTTAGGAAACTGACAAGAACAGTAGCTCCTCTGCAGTCCGATACACTGTACTTGCTGGGAACAGATGCGAGAGCTATTTGCACTATGTATGGCAAGGGGAGCGCAATAGTGACTTTCCTTACCAGAAAACAACTCTTGCTCATAGGACAAAAAACTGCATGTGACTCAACTCCATTTAGGACTGGGAAACAAACGCTAGCTCGCCTTACAAGAAACACACTCTGCTTTTGAGAAAAGAGCACTCTTCTACTCTACTGTGTTTCCTAAGGGGTCAGATCAGTGAGCTTGCTCAGAACAAAGAACTGTGCTTCCTACACACATGGCCATATATAGTTCAATTCTGCTTAAGAACCTGACATGAACAGTAGATCCTCTTCAGTCCAATACACTGTACTTGCTTGGAACAGACGCCAGTGCTATTTGTCCTGTGTATGGCAATGGCAGCACAATAGTGACTCTTCTCTCCAGAAAACAACTCTTGCTCGTAGGACCAGAAACTGCATGTGATTCAACTCCATTTAGGACTGGGAAACAAAAGCTAGCTCACCTCACATGAAACACACTCTGCTTTTGAGAAAAGAGCACTCTTCTACTCTACTGTGTTTCCTATGTGTTCCAAAAAGTGAGCTTGCTCAGAACAAAACAACTGTGCTTTCTACACACACGGGCCATATCTAGTTCAACTCTGCTTAGGAAACTGACAAGAACAGTAGATCCTCTTCAGTACAATACACTGTACTTGCGGCGAACAGACGCGAGTGCTATTTGCACTGTGTATGGCAATTGGAGAACAATAGTGACTTTCCTTACCAGAAAACAACTCTTGCTCGTAGGACCAAAAACTGCATGTGATTCCACTCCATTTAGGACTGGGAAACAAACGGTAGCTCGCCTTACAAGAAACACACTTTGCTTTTGAGAAAAGAGCACTCTTCTACTCTACTGTGTTTCCTATAGGGCCAGAACAGTGAGCTTGCTCAGAAAAAAAGAACTGTGCTTCCTACACACATGGACCATATCTAGTTCAACTCTGCTTAGGAAACTGACAAGAACAGTAGCTCCTATTCAGTCCAATACACTGTACTTGCTGGGAACAGACACGAGTGCTATTTGCACTGTGTATGGCATTAGAGCGCAATAGTGACTCTTCTTACCAGAAAACAACTCTTGCTCGTAGGACCAAACACTGTCTGTGACTCAACTCCATTTAGGACTGGGAAAAAACGCTAGCTGGCCTTACAAGAAACACACTCTGCTTTAGAGAAAAGAGCACTCATCTACTCTACTGTGTTTCCTGTAGGGCCAGAACAGTGAGCTTGCTCAGAACAAAAGAACTGTGATTCCTACACACACGGCCATATCTCGTTCAAGTCTGCTTAGGAACCTGACAAGAACAGTAGATCCTCTTCAGTCCAATACACTGTACTTGCTGGGAACGGACGCCAGTGCTATTTGTCCTGTGTAGGGCAATGGCAGCGCAATAGTGACTCTTCTTACCTGAAAACAACTCTTGCTCGTAGGACCAGAAACTGCATGTGATTCAACTCCATTTAGGACTGGAAAACAAACTCTAGCTCGCATTACAAGAAACACACTCTGCTTTTGAGAAAAGAGCACTCTTCTACTCTACTGTGTTTCCTATGGGGTCCGAACAGTGAGCTTGCTCAGAAAAAAGGAACTGTGCTTCCTAAACACACGGCCATATCTAGTTCAATTCTGCTTAGGAACCTGACCAGAGCAGTAGATCCTCTTCAGTCCGATAGACTGTACTTGCTGGGAACAGACGCGAGTGCTATTTGTCCTGTGTATGGCAATGGCAGCACAATAGTGACTCTTCTCTCCAGAAAACAACTCTTGCTCTTAGGACCAGAAACTGCATGTGATTCAACTCCATTTAGGCCTGGGAAACAAAAGCTAGCTCACCTCACATGAAAAACACTCTGCTTTTGAGAAAAGAGCACTCTTCTACTCTACTGTGTTTCCTATGTGTTCCAAAAAGTGAGCTTGCTCAGAACTAAACAACTGTGCTTTCTACACACACGGGCCATATCTAGTTCAACTCTGCTTAGGAAACTGACAAGAACAGTAGATCCTCTTCAGTACAATACACTGTACTTGCGGCGAACAGACGCGAGTGCTATTTGCACTGTGTATGGCAATTGGAGAACAATAGTGACTTTCCTTACCAGAAAACAACTCTTGCTCGTAGGACCAAAAACTGCATGTGATTCCACTCCATTTAGGACTGGGAAACAAACGGTAGCTCGCCTTACAAGAAACACACTTTGCTTTTGAGAAAAGAGCACTCTTCTACTCTACTGTGTTTCCTATAGGGCCAGAACAGTGAGCTTGCTCAGAAAAAAAGAACTGTGCTTCCTACACACACGGGCCATATCTAGTTCAACTCTGCTTAGGAAACTGAGAAGAACAGTAGCTCCTCTTCAGTCCAATACACTGTAATTGCTGGGAACAGACGGGAGGGCTATTTGCACTGTGTATGGCAATGGGAGCACAATGGTGACTTTCGTACCAGAAAACAACTCTTGCTCGTAGGACCAAAAACTGCATGTGACTCAACTCCATTTAGGACTGGGAAACAAACGGTAGCTCGCCTTACAAGAAACACACTCTGCTTTAGAGAAAAGAGCACTCTTCTATTCTACTGTGTTTCCTATGGGGTCCAAACAGTGAGCTTGCTCAGAACAAAAGAACTGTGCTTCCTACAAACACGGACCATATCTAATTCAACTCTGCTTAGTAAACTGACAAGAACAGTAGCTCCTATTCAGTCCAATACACTGTACTTGCTGGGAAAAGACGCGAGTGCTATATGCCTTGTGTAGGGCAATGGGATCACAATACTGACTTTCCTTACCAGAAAACAATTCTTGTTCATAGGACCAGAAACTGCATATGATTCAACTCCATTTAGAACTGGGAAACAAACGCCAGCTCGCCTTACAAAAACACACTCTGCTTTTGAGAAATAAGCACTCTTCTACTCTACTGTGTATCCTATAGGGCCACAAGAGTGAACTTGCTCAGAACATAAGAACTGTGCTTCCTACACACACGGCCATATTTAGTTCAATTCTTTTTAGGAACCTGAGAAAAACAGTAGATCCTCTTCATTACAATACACTGTACTTGCTGGGAACAGACGCCAGTGCTATTTGTCCTGTGTATGGCAATGGCAGCGCAATAGTGACTCTTCTTAACATAAAACAACTCGTGCTCGTAGGACTAGAAACTGCATGTGATTCAACTCCATTTAGGACTGGGAAACAAACGTTAGCTCGCCTTACAAGAAACACATTCTGCTTTAGGGAAAAGAGCACTCTTCTACTCTACTGTGTTTCCTATAGGGCCAGAACAGTGAGCTTGCTCAGAACAAAAGAACTGTGCTTCCTACACACGGGCCATAACTAGTTCAACTCTGCTTAGGAAACTGAGAAGAACAGTAGCTCCTCTTCAGTCCAATACACTGTACTTGCTGGGAACAGACGCGAGTGATATTTGCACTGTGTATGGCAATGGGAGCGCAATAGTGACTTTCCTTACCAGAAAACAACTCTTGCTCGTAGGACAAGAAACTGCATGTGATTCAACTCCATTTAGGACTAGGAAAAAAACGCTAGCTCGCCTTACAAAAACACACTCTGCTTTTGAGAAAAGAGCACTCTTCTACTCTACTGTGTTTCCTATAGGGCCAGAACAGTGAGCTTGCTCAGAACATAAGAACGGTGCTTCCTACACACACGGGCCATATCTAGTTCAACTCTGCTTAGGAAACTGACAAGAACAGTAGCTCCTCTTCAGTCCAATACACTGTACTTGCTGGGAACAGACGCGAGAGCTATTTGCACTATGTATCAAGGGGAGAACAATAGTAACTTTCCTTACCAGAAAACAACTCTTGCTCTTAGGACCAGAAACTGCATGTGATTCAACTCCATTTAGGACTGGGAAACAAACGCTAGCTCGCCTTACAAGAAACACACTCTGCTTTTGAGAAAAGAGCACTCTTCTACTCTACTGTATTTCCTATGGTGTCCGAAGAGTGAGCTTGCTCAGAACATAAGAACTGTGCTTCCTACACACACAGCCATATCTAGTTCAATTCTGATTAGGAACCTGACAAGAACAGTAGATCCTCTTCAGTCCAATACAATGTACTTGCTGGGAACAGACGCCAGTGCTATTTGTACTGTGTATGGCAATGGCAGCGCAATAGTGACTCTTCTTACCATAAAACAACTCTTGCTCTTAGGACAAGAAAATGCATGTGATTCAACTCCATTTAGGACTGGGAAACAAACGCTAGCTCGCCTTACAAGAAACACACTCTGCTTTTGAGAAAAGAGCACTCTTCTACTCTACTGTGTTTCTTATGGGGTCCGAACAGTGAGCTTGCTCAGAACAAAAGAACTGTGCTTCCTACACACACGGCCATATCTAGTTCAATTCTGCTTAGGAACCTGACCAGAGCAGTAGATCCTCTTCAGTCCAATACACTGTACTTGCTGGGAACAGACGACAGTGCTATTTGTCCTGTATATGGCAATGGCAGTGCAATAGTGACTATTCTTACCATAAAACAACTCTTGCTCGTAGGACCACAAACTGCATGTGATTCCACTCCATTTAGGACTGGGAAACAAACGCTAGCTCGCCTTACAAGAAACACACTCTGCTTTTGAGAAAAGAGCACTCTTCTACTCTACTGTGTTTCCTATGGGGTCCAAACAGTGAGCTTGGTCAGAACAAAAGAACTGTGCTTCCTACACACATGGACCATATCTAGTTCAACTCTGCTTAGGAAACTGACAAGAACAGTAGCTCCTATTCAGTCCAATACACTGTACTTGCTGGGAACAGACACGAGTGCTATTTGCACTGTGTATGGCATTAGAGCGCAATAGTGACTCTTCTTACCAGAAAACAACTCTTGCTCGTAGGACCAAACACTGTCTGTGACTCAACTCCATTTAGGACTGGGAAAAAACGCTAGCTGGCCTTACAAGAAACACACTCTGCTTTAGAGAAAAGAGCACTCATCTACTCTACTGTGTTTCCTGTAGGGCCAGAACAGTGAGCTTGCTCAGAACAAAAGAACTGTGATTCCTACACACACGGCCATATCTCGTTCAAGTCTGCTTAGGAACCTGACAAGAACAGTAGATCCTCTTCAGTCCAATACACTGTACTTGCTGGGAACAGACGCCAGTGCTATTTGTCCTGTGTAGGGCAATGGCAGCGCAATAGTGACTCTTCTTACCTGAAAACAACTCTTGCTCGTAGGACCAGAAACTGCATGTGATTCAACTCCATTTAGGACTGGAAAACAAACTCTAGCTCGCATTACAAGAAACACACTCTGCTTTTGAGAAAAGAGCACTCTTCTACTCTACTGTGTTTCCTATGGGGTCCGAACAGTGAGCTTGCTCAGAAAAAAGGAACTGTGCTTCCTAAACACACGGCCATATCTAGTTCAATTCTGCTTAGGAACCTGACCAGAGCAGTAGATCCTCTTCAGTCCGATAGACTGTACTTGCTGGGAACAGACGCGAGTGCTATTTGCACTGTGTATGTCAATGGGAGCGCAATAGTGACTTTCCTTACCAGAAAACAACTCTTGCTCTTAGGACCAGAAAATGCATGTGATTCAACTCCATTTAGGACTGGTAAACAAACGATAGCTCGCCTTACAAGAAACACACTCTGCTTTAGAGAAAAGAGCACTCTTCTACTCTACTGTGTTTCCTATGGGGTCCAAACAGTGAGCTTGCTCAGAACAAAGAACTGTGCTTTCTCCACACACGGGCCATATCTAGTTCAACTCTGCTTAGGAAACAAACAAGAACAGTAGCTCCTCTTCACTCCAATACACTGTACTTGCGGGGAACAGACGCGAGTGCTATTTGCACTGTGTATGGCATTGGAGCACAATAGTGACTTCTCTTACCAGAAAACAACTCTTGCTCCTAGGACAAAAAACTGCATGTGACTCAACCCCATTTAGGACTGGGAAACAAACGCTAGCTCGACTCTCAAGAAACACACTCTCTTTTGAAAAAAGAGCACTCTTCTACTCTACTGTGTTTCCTATGTGTTCCGAAAAGCGAGCTTGCTCAGAACAAAAAAACTGTGCTTCCTACACACCCGGCCATATCTAGTTCAAGTCTGCTTAGGAACCTGACAAGAACAGTAGAAACTCTTCAGTCCAATACACTGTACTTGCTGGGAACAGACGCCAGTGCTATTTGTCCTGTGTATGGCAATGGCAGCGCAATAGTGACTCTTCTTACCAGAAAACAACTCTTGCTCGTAGGACCAGAAACTGCATGTGATTCCACTACATTAAGGACTGGGAAACAAACTCTAGCTCGCTTTACAAGAAACACACTCTGCTTTAGAGAAAAGAGCATTCTTCTACTATACTGTGTTTCCTATGGGGTCCAAACAGTGAGCTTGCTCAGAACAAAAGAACTGTGCTTCCTACACACACGGACCATATCTAGTTCAACTCTACTTAGGAAACTGACAAGAACAGTAGCTCCTATTCAGTCCAATACACTGTACTTGCTGCGAAAATACGCGAGTGCTATTTGCCTTGTGTAGGGCAATGGGAGCGCAATAGTGACTTTCCTTACCAGAAAAAAGCTCTTGTTCGTAGGACCAGAAACTGCATGTGATTCAACTCCATTTAGGACTAGGAAACAAACGCTAGCTCACCTTACAAAAACACACTCTGCTTTTGAGAAAAGAGCACTCTTCTACTCTACTGTGTTTCCTATAGGGCCAGAACAGTGAGCTTGCTCAGAACATAAGAACGGTGCTTCCTACACACACGGGCCATATCTAGTTCAACTCTGCTTAGGAAACTGACAAGAACAGTAGCTCCTCTTCAGTCCGATACACTGTACTTGCTGGGAACAGACGCGAGAGCTATTTGCACTACGTATGGCAAGGGGAGCGCAATAGTGACTTTCCTTACCAGAAAACAACTCTTGCTCATAGGACAAAAAACTGCATGTGACTCAACTCCATTTAGGACTGGGAAACAAACGCTAGCTCGCCTTACAAGAAACACACTCTGCTTTTGAGAAAAGAGCACTCTTCTACTCTACTGTATTTCCTATGGTGTCCGAAGAGTGAGCTTGCTCAGAACATAAGAACTGTGCTTCCTACACACACAGCCATATCTAGTTCAATTCTGATTAGGAACCTGACAAGAACAGTAGATCCTCTTCAGTCCAATACAATGTACTTGCTGGGAACAGACGCCAGTGCTATTTGTACTGTGTATGGCAATGGCAGCGCAATAGTGACTCTTCTTACCATAAAACAACTCTTGCTCTTAGGACAAGAAACTGCATGTGATTCAACTCCATTTAGGACTGGGAAACAAACGCTAGCTCGCCTTACAAGAAACACACTCTGCTTTTGAGAAAAGAGCACTCTTCTACTCTACTGTGTTTCTTATGGGGTCCGAACAGTGAGCTTGCTCAGAACAAAAGAACTGTGCTTCCTACACACACGGCCATATCTAGTTCAATTCTGCTTAGGAACCTGACCAGAGCAGTAGATCCTCTTCAGTCCAATACACTGTACTTGCTGGGAACAGACGACAGTGCTATTTGTCCTGTATATGGCAATGGCAGTGCAATAGTGACTATTCTTACCATAAAACAACTCTTGCTCCTAGGACCACAAACTGCATGTGATTCCACTCCATTTAGGACTGGGAAACAAACGCTAGCTCGCCTTACAAGAAACACACTCTGCTTTTGAGAAAAGAGCACTCTTCTACTCTACTGTGTTTCCTATGGGGTCCAAACAGTGAGCTTGGTCAGAACAAAAGAACTGTGCTTCCTACACACATGGACCATATCTAGTTCAACTCTGCTTAGGAAACTGACAAGAACAGTAGCTCCTATTCAGTCCAATACACTGTACTTGCTGGGAACAGACACGAGTGCTATTTGCACTGTGTATGGCATTAGAGCGCAATAGTGACTCTTCTTACCAGAAAACAACTCTTGCTCGTAGGACCAAACACTGTCTGTGACTCAACTCCATTTAGGACTGGGAAAAAACGCTAGCTGGCCTTACAAGAAACACACTCTGCTTTAGAGAAAAGAGCACTCATCTACTCTACTGTGTTTCCTGTAGGGCCAGAACAGTGAGCTTGCTCAGAACAAAAGAACTGTGATTCCTACACACACGGCCATATCTCGTTCAAGTCTGCTTAGGAACCTGACAAGAACAGTAGATCCTCTTCAGTCCAATACACTGTACTTGCTGGGAACAGACGCCAGTGCTATTTGTCCTGTGTAGGGCAATGGCAGCGCAATAGTGACTCTTCTTACCTGAAAACAACTCTTGCTCGTAGGACCAGAAACTGCATGTGATTCAACTCCATTTAGGACTGGAAAACAAACTCTAGCTCGCATTACAAGAAACACACTCTGCTTTTGAGAAAAGAGCACTCTTCTACTCTACTGTGTTTCCTATGGGGTCCGAACAGTGAGCTTGCTCAGAAAAAAGGAACTGTGCTTCCTAAACACACGGCCATATCTAGTTCAATTCTGCTTAGGAACCTGACCAGAGCAGTAGATCCTCTTCAGTCCGATAGACTGTACTTGCTGGGAACAGACGCGAGTGCTATTTGCACTGTGTATGTCAATGGGAGCGCAATAGTGACTTTCCTTACCAGAAAACAACTCTTGCTCTTAGGACCAGAAAATGCATGTGATTCAACTCCATTTAGGACTGGTAAACAAACGATAGCTCGCCTTACAAGAAACACACTCTGCTTTAGAGAAAAGAGCACTCTTCTACTCTACTGTGTTTCCTATGGGGTCCAAACAGTGAGCTTGCTCAGAACAAAGAACTGTGCTTTCTCCACACACGGGCCATATCTAGTTCAACTCTGCTTAGGAAACAAACAAGAACAGTAGCTCCTCTTCACTCCAATACACTGTACTTGCGGGGAACAGACGCGAGTGCTATTTGCACTGTGTATGGCATTGGAGCACAATAGTGACTTCTCTTACCAGAAAACAACTCTTGCTCCTAGGACAAAAAACTGCATGTGACTCAACCCCATTTAGGACTGGGAAACAAACGCTAGCTCGACTCTCAAGAAACACACTCTCTTTTGAAAAAACAGCACTCTTCTACTCTACTGTGTTTCCTATGTGTTCCGAAAAGCGAGCTTGCTCAGAACAAAAAAACTGTGCTTCCTACACACCCGGCCATATCTAGTTCAAGTCTGCTTAGGAACCTGACAAGAACAGTAGAAACTCTTCAGTCCAATACACTGTACTTGCTGGGAACAGACGCCAGTGCTATTTGTCCTGTGTATGGCAATGGCAGCGCAATAGTGACTCTTCTTACCAGAAAACAACTCTTGCTCGTAGGACCAGAAACTGCATGTGATTCCACTACATTAAGGACTGGGAAACAAACTCTAGCTCGCTTTACAAGAAACACACTCTGCTTTAGAGAAAAGAGCATTCTTCTACTCTACTGTGTTTCCTATGGGGTCCAAACAGTGAGCTTGCTCAGAACAAAAGAACTGTGCTTCCTACACACACGGACCATATCTAGTTCAACTCTACTTAGGAAACTGACAAGAACAGTAGCTCCTATTCAGTCCAATACACTGTACTTGCTGCGAAAATACGCGAGTGCTATTTGCCTTGTGTAGGGCAATGGGAGCGCAATAGTGACTTTCCTTACCAGAAAAAAGCTCTTGTTCGTAGGACCAGAAACTGCATGTGATTCAACTCCATTTAGGACTAGGAAACAAACGCTAGCTCACCTTACAAAAACACACTCTGCTTTTGAGAAAAGAGCACTCTTCTACTCTACTGTGTTTCCTATAGGGCCAGAACAGTGAGCTTGCTCAGAACATAAGAACGGTGCTTCCTACACACACGGGCCATATCTAGTTCAACTCTGCTTAGGAAACTGACAAGAACAGTAGCTCCTCTTCAGTCCGATACACTGTACTTGCTGGGAACAGACGCGAGAGCTATTTGCACTACGTATGGCAAGGGGAGCGCAATAGTGACTTTCCTTACCAGAAAACAACTCTTGCTCATAGGACAAAAAACTGCATGTGACTCAACTCCATTTAGGACTGGGAAACAAACGCTATCTCGCCTTACAAGAAACACACTCTGCTTTTGAGAAAAGAGCACTCTTCTACTCTACTGTGTTTCCTATGGAGTCAGAACAGTGAGCTTGCTCAGAACAAAGAACTGTGCTTCCTACACACACGGCCATATCTAGTTCAATTCTGCTCAAGAACCTGACAAGAACAGTAGATCCTCTTCAGTCCAATACACTGTACTTGCTGGGAACAGACGCCAGTGCTATTTGTCCTGTGTATGGCAATGGAAGCACAATAGTGACTCTTCTTACCAGAAAACAACTCTTGCTCATAGGACCAGAAACTGCATGTGATTCAATTCCATTTAGGACTGGGAAACAAACGCTAGCACACCTCACATGAAACACACTCTGCTTTTGAGAAAAGAGCACTCTTCTACTCTACTGTGTATCATATAGGGCCAGAAGAGTGAACTTGCTGAGAACATAAGAAGTGTGCTTCCTACACACACGGCCATATCTAGTTCAATTCTGCTTAGGAACCTGAGAAGAACAGTAGATGCTCTTCATTACAATACACTGTACTTGCTGGTAACAGACGCCAGTGCTATTTGCACTGTGTATGGCAATGGGAGCACAATAGTGACTTTCCTTACCAGAAAACAACTCTTGCTCGTAGGACCAGAAACTGCATGTGATTCAACTCCATTTAGGACTGGGAAACAAATGCTAGCTCGCCTTACAAGAAACACACTCTGCTTTTGAGAAAAGAGCACTCTTCTACTCTACTGGGTTTCCTATGGTGTCCGACAGTGAGCTTGCTCAGAACAAAAGAACTGTGCTTCTTACACAAACGGCCATATATAGTTCAAAACTGCTTAGGAACCTGACAAGAACAGTAGATCCTCTTCAGTCCAATACACTGTTCTTGCTGGGAACAGACGCCAGTGCTATTTGTCCTGTGTATGGCAATGGCAGCTCAATAGTGACTCTTCTTACCAGAAAACAACTCTTGCTCGTAGGACCAGAAACTGCATGTGATTCAACTCCATTTAGGACTGGAAAACAAACTCTAGCTCGCTTTACAAGAAACACACTCTGCTTTTGAGAAAAGAGCACTCTTCTACTCTACTGTGTTTCTTATAGGGCCAGTACAGTGTGCTTGCTCAGAACAAAAAAACTGTGCTTCCTACACACACGGCCATATCTAGTTCAATTTTGCTTAGCAACCTGACAAGAACAGTAGATCCTCTTCAGTCCAATACACTGTACTTGCTGGGAACAGACGTTAGTGCTATTTGTCCTGTGTATGGCAAAGGCAGCGCAATAGTGACTCTTCTTACCAGAAAACAACTCTTGCTCCTAGGACCAGAAACTGTATGTGATTCAACTCCATTTAGGACTGGGAAACAAACTCTAGCTCGCTTTACAAGAAACACACTCTGCTTTTGAGAAAAGAGCACTCTTCTACTCTACTGTGTTTCCTATAGGGCCAGAACAGTGAGCTTGCTCAGAACAAAAGAACTGTGCTTCCTACACACACGGGACATATCTAGTTCAACTCTGCTTAGGAAACTGAGAAGAACAGTAGCTCCTCTTCAGTCCAATACACTGTAATTGCTGTGAACAGACGGGAGGGCTATTTGCACTGTGTATGGCAATGGGAGCATAATAGTGACTTTCCTTACCAGAAAACAACTCTTGCTCGTAGGACCAGAAACTGCATGTGATTCAACTCCATTTAGGACTGGGAAACAAACGGTAGCTCGCCTTACATGAAACACACTCTGCTTTAGAGAAAAGAGCACTCTTCTACTCTACTGTGTTTCCTATGGGGTCCAAACAGTGAGCTTGCTCAGAACAAAAGAACAGTGCTTTCTACACACACGGACCATATCTAGTTCAACTCTGCTTAGTAAACTGACAAGAACAGTAGCCTCTATTCAGTCCAATACACTGTACTTGCTGGGAAAAGAAGCGAGTGCTATTTGCCTTGTGTAGGGCAATGGGAGCGCAATAGTGATTCTTCTTACCAGAAAACAACTCTTGCTCCTGGGACAAAAAACTGCATGTGACTCAACTCCATTGAGGACTGGGAAACAAACGCTAGCTCGACTTACGAGAAACACACTCTGCTTTTGAGAAAAGAGCACTCTTATACTCTACTGTGTTTCCTATGGGGTCCGAACAGTGAGATTGCTCAGAACAAAAGAACTGTGCTTCCTACACACACGGCCATATCTAGTTCAATTCTGCTTAGGAACCTGACAAGAACAATAGATCCTCTTCAGTCCAATACACTGTACTTGATGGGAACAGACGCCAGGGCTATTTGTCCTGTGTATGGCAATGGCAGCGCAATACTGACTCTTCTTACCATAAAACAACCCTTGCTCGTAGAATTTGAAACTGCATGTGATTCAACTCCATTTAGGACAGGGAAACAAATGCTAGCTCACCTTACAAGAAACACACTCCGCTTTAGGGAAAAGAGCACTCTTCTATTCTATTGTGTTTCCTATAGGGCCAGAAGAGTGAGCTTGCTCAGAACAAAAGAACTGTGCTTCCTACACACGGGCCATACCTAGCTCAACTCTGCTTAGAAACTGACAAGAACAGTAGCTCCTCTTCAGTCCGATACACTATACTTGCGGGGAACAGACGCGAGTGCTATTTGCACTGTGTATGGCATTGGAGCACAATAGTGACTCGTCTTACCAGAAAACAACTCTTGCTCGTAGGACAAAAAACTGCATGTGACTCAACTCCATTTAAAACTGGGAAACAAACAATAGCTCGCCTTACAAGAAACACACTCTGCTTTAGAGAAAAGAGCACTCTTCTACTCTACTGTTTTTCCTATGGGTTCCAAAAAGTGAGCTTGCTCAGAACAAAAGAACTGTGCTTCCTACACACACGGACCATATCTAGTTCAACTCTGCTTAGGAAACTGACAAGAACAGTAGCTCCTCTTCAGTCCAATACACTGTACTTGCTGGGAACAGACGCGAGTGCTATTTGCCTTGTGTAGGGCAATGGGAGCGCAATAGTGACTTTTCTTACCAGAAAAAAACTCTTGTTCCTAGGACCAGAAACTGCATGTGATTCAACTCCATTTAGGACTAGGAAACAAACGCTAGCTCGCCTTACAAAAACACACTCTGCTTTTGAGAAAAGAGCACTCTTCTACTCTACTGTGTTTCCTATAGGGCCAGAACAGTGAGCTTGCTCAGAATATAAGAACGGTGCTTCCTACACACACGGGCCATATCTAGTTCAACTCTGCTTAGGAAACTGACAAGAACTGTAGCTCCTCTTCAGTCCGATACACTGTACTTGCGGGGAACAGACGCGAGTGCTATTTGCACTGTGTCTGGCATTGGAGCACAATAGTGACTTGTCTTACCAGAAAACAACTCTTGCTCCTAGGACAAAAAACTGCATGTGACTCAACTCCATTTAGGACTGGGAAACAAACGCTAACTCGACTCTCAAGAAACACACTCTGCTTTTGAAAAAAGAGCACTCTTCTACTCTACTGTGTTTCCTATGTGTTTTGAAAAGTGAGGTTGCTCAGAACAAAAAAACTGTGCTTCCTACACACACGGCCATATCTAGTTCAAATCTGCTTAGGAACCTGACAAGAACAGTAGAACCTCTTCAGTCCAATACACTGTACTTGCTGGGAACAGACGCCAGTGCTGTTTGTCCTGTGTATGGCAATGGCAGCGCAATAGTGACTCTTCTTACCAGAAAACAACTCTTGCTCGTATAACCAGAAACTGCATGTGATTCCACTACATTTAGGACTGGGAAACAAACTCTAGCTCGCTTTACAAGAAACACACTCCGCTTTAGAGAAAAGAGCATTCTTCTACTCTACTGTGTTTCCCATGGGGTCCAAACAGTGAGCTTGCTCAGAACAAAAGAACTGTGCTTCCTACACACACGGACCATATCTAGTTCAACTCTACTTAGGAAACTGACAAGAACAGTAGCTCCTATTCAGTCCAATACACTGTACTTGCTGGGAAAATACGCCAGTGCTATTTGCCTTGTGTAGGGCAATGGGAGCGCAATAGTGACTTTCCTTACCAGAAAAAAACTCTTGTTCGTAGGACCAGAAACTGCATTTGATTCAACTCCATTTAGGACTAGGAAACAAACGCTAGCTCACTTTACAAAAACACACTCTGCTTTTGAGAAAAGAGCATTCTTCTACTCTACTGTGTTTCCTATAGGGCCAGAACAGTGAGCTTGCTCAGAACATAAGAACGGTGCTTCCTACACACACGGGCTATATCTAGTTCAACTCTGCTTAGGAAACTGACAAGAACAGTAGCTCCTCTTCAGTCCGATACACTGTACTTGCTGGGAACAGACGCAAGAGCTATTTGCACTATGTATGGCAAGGGGAGCGCAATAGTGACTTTCCTTACCAGAAAACAACTCTTGCTCATAGGACAAAAAACTGCATGTGACTCAACTCCATTTAGGACTGGGAAACAAACGCTAGCTCGCCTTACAAGAAACACACTCTGCTTTTGAGAAAAGAGCACTCTTCTACTCTAATTGTTTCCTATGTGTTCCAAACAGTAGGCTTGCTCAGAACAAAAAAACTGTGCTTCCTACACACACGGCCATATCTAGTTCAAGTCTGCTTAGGAACCTGACAAGAACAGTATATCCTCTTGAATCCAATACACTGTACTTGCTGGGAACAGACGCCAGTGCTATTTGTCCTTTGTATGGCAATGGCAGCGCAATAGTGACTCTTCTTTCCAGAAAACAACTCTTGCTCGTAGGACCAGAAACTGCATGTGATTAAACTCCATTTAGGACTGGGAAACAAACTCTAGCTCGCTTTACAAGAAACACACTTTGCTTTTGAGAAAAGAGCACTCTTCTTCTCTACTGTGTTTCCTATAGGGCCAGAACAGTGAGCTTGCTCAAAAAAAAGGACTGTGCTTCCTACACACACGGGCCATATCTAGTTCAAGTCTGCTTAGGAAACTGAGAAGAACAGTAGCTCCTCTTAAGTCCAATACACTGTAATTGCTGGGAACAGACGGGAGGGCTATTTGCATTGTGTATGGCAAAGGGAGCACAATGGTGATTTTCCTTACCAGAAAACAACTCTTGCTCATAGAACCAGAAACTGCATGTGATTCCACTCCATTTAGGACTGGGAAACAAACGGTAGCTCGCCTTACAAGAAACACACTCTGCTTTAGAGAAAAGAGCACTCTTCTATTCTACTGTGTTTCCTATGGGGTTCAAAGAGTGAGCTTGCTCAGAACAAAAGAACTGTGCTTCCTACAAAAACGGACCATATCTAGTTCAACTCTGCTTAGTAAACTGACAAGAACAGTAGCTCCTATTCAGTCCAATACACTGTACTTGCTGGGAAAAGACGCGAGTGCTATTTGCCTTGTGTAGGGCAATGGGAGCACAATAGTGACTTTCCTTACCAGAAAACAATTCTTGTTCATAGGACCAGAAACTGCATATGATTCAACTCTTTTTAGGACTGGGAAACAAACGCTAGGTCGCCTTTCAAAAACACACTCTGCTTTTGAGAAATAAGCACTCTTCTACTCTACTGTGTATCCTATAGGGCCAGAAGAGTGAACTTGCTCAGAAAATAAGAACTGTGCTTCCTACACACACGGCCATATCTAGTTCAATTCTGCTTAGGAACCTGAGAAGAACAGTAGATCCTCTTCATTACAATACACTGTACTTGCTGGGAACAGACGCCAGTGCTATTTGTCCTGTGTATGGCAATGGCAGCGCAATAGTGACTCTTCTTACCATAAAACAACTCTTGCCCGTAGGACTAGAAACTGCATGTGATTCAACTCCATTTAGGACTGGGAAACAAACGTTAGCTCGCCTTACAAGAAACACACTTTGCTTTAGGGAAAAGAGCACTCTTCTACTCTACTGTGTTTCCTATAGGGCCAGAACAGTGAGCTTGCTCAGAACAAAAGAACTGTGCTTCCTACACACACGGGCCATATCTAGTTCAACTCTGCTTAGAAAACTGACAAGAACAATAGCTCCTCTTCCTTGCAATACACTGTACTTGCTGGGAACAGTTGCGAGTGCTATTTGCACTGTGTATGGCAATTGGAGCACAATAGTGACTTGTCTTACCAGAAAACAACTCTTGCTCGTAGGACAAAAAACTGCATGTGACTCAACTCCATTTAGGACTAGGAAACAAACGCTAGCTCGATTTCCAAGAAACACACTCTGCTTTTGAGAAAATAGCACTCTTCTACTCTACTGTGTTTCCTATAGAGCCAGAAGAGTGAACTTGCTCAGAACATTAGAACTGTGCTTCCTACACACACGGCCATATCTAGTTCAATTCTGCTTAGGAACCTGACAAGAACAGTAGATCCTCTTCTGTACAATACATTGTACTTGCTGGGAACAGACGCCAGTGCTATTTGTCCTGTGTATGGCAATGGCAGCGCAATAGTGATTCTTCTTAACATAAAACAACCCTTGCTCGTAGGATTAGAAACTGCATGTGATTCAACTCCATTTAGGACTGGGAAACAAACGCTAGCTCGACTTACAAGAAACACACTCTGCTTTAGGGAAAAGAGCACTCTTCTACTCTACAGTGTTTCCTATAGGGCCAGAACAGTGAGCTTGCTCAGAACAAAAGAACTGTGCTTCCTACACACGGACCATAACTAGTTCAACTCTGCTTAGGAAACTGACAAGAACAGTAGCTCCTCTTCAGTCCGATACACTGTACTTGCTGGGAACAGACGCGAGTGCTATTTGCACTGTGTATGGCAATGGGAGCGCAATAGTGACTTTCCTTACCAGAAAACAACTCTTGCTCGTAGGACCAGAAACTGCATGTGATTCAACTCCATTTAGGACTGGGAAACAAACGGTAGCTCGCCTTACAAGAAACACACTCTGCTTTAGAGAAAAGAGCACTCTTCTATTCTACTGTGTTTCCTATGGGGTCCAAACAGTGAGCTTGCTCAGAACAAAAGAACTGTGCTTCCTACACACACGGACCATATCTAGTTCAACTCTGCTTAGTAAACTGACAAGAACAGTAGCCTCTATTCAGTCCGATACACTGTACTTGCTGGGAACAGACTCGAGTGCTATTTGCACTGTGTATGGCAATGGGAGCGCAATAGTGACATTCCTTACCAGAAAACAATTCTTGCTCGTAGGACCAGAAACTGCATGTGATTCAACTCCATTTAGGACTGGGAAACAAATGCTAGCTCGCCTTACATGAAACACACTCTGCTTTTGAGAAAAGAGCACTCTTCTACTCTACTGTGTTTCCTATGGGGTCCCAACAGTGAGCTTGCTCAGAACAAAAGAACTGTGCTTTCTACACACACTGGCCATATCTAGTTCAACTCTGCCTTAGGAAACAAACAAGAACAGTAGCTCCTCTTCAGTCCGATACACTGTACTTGCGGGGAACAGACGCGAGTGCTATTTGCACTGTGTATGGCATGGAGGACAATAGTGACACGTCTTACCATAAAACAACCCTTGCTCATAGGATTAGAACCTGCATGTGATTCAACTCCACTTAAGACTGGGAAACAAACGCTAGCTCAACTTACAAGAAACACACTCTGCTTTAGGGAAAAGACCACTCTTCTACTCTATTGTGTTTCCTATAGGGCCAGAACAGAGAGCTTGCTCAGAACAAAAGAACTGTGCTTCCTACACACGGGCCATAACTAGTTCAACTCTGCTTAGGAAACTGCAAGAACAGTAGCTCCTCTTCAGTCCGATACACTGTACTTGCTGGGAACAGACGCGAGTGCTATTTGCACTGTGTATGGCAATGGGAGTGCAATAGTGACTTTCCTTACCAGAAAACAACTATTGCTCGTAGGACCAGAAACTGCATGTGATTCAACTCCATTTAGGACTGGGAAATAAATGCTAGCTCGCCTTACTAGAAACACACTCTGCTTTTGAGAAAAGAGCACTCTTCTACTCTACTGTGTTTCCTATGGGGTCCGAACAGTGAGCTTGCTCAGAACAAAAGAACTGTGCTTTCTACACACACGGGCCATATCTAGTTCACCTCTGCTTAGGAAACAAACAAGAACAGTAGCTCCTCTTCAGTCCGATACACTGTACTTGTGGGGAACAGACGCGAGTGCTATTTGCACTGTGTATGGCATTGGAGCACAATAGTGACTCGTCTTACCAGAAAACAACTCTTGCTCGTAGGACAAAAAACTGCATGTGACTCAACTCCATTGTGGACTGGGAAACAAACGCTAGCTCGACTTACAAGAAACACACTCTGCTTTTGAGAAAAGAGCACTCTTCTACTCTACTGTGTTTCCTATGGGGTCCGAACAGTGAGCTTGCTCAGAACAAAAGAACTGTGCTTCCTACACACACGGCCATATCTAGTTCAATTCTGCTTAAGAACCTGACAAGAACAGTAGATCCTCTTCAGTCCAATACACTGTACTTGCTGGGAACAGACGCCAGTGCTATTTGTCCTGTGTATAGCAATGGCAGCGCAATAGTGACTCTTCTTAACAGAAAACAACTCTTGCTTGTAGGACCAGAAACTGCATGTGATTCAACTCCATTTAGGACTGGGAAACAAAAGCTAGCTCACCTTCCAAGAAACACACTCTGCTTTAGATAAAAGAGCACTCTTCTACTCTACTGTGTTTCCTATAGGGCCAGAACAGTGAGCTTGCTCAGAACAAAAGAACTGTGCTTCCTACTCACGGGCCATATCTAGTTCAACTCTGCTTAGGAAACTGACAAGAACAGTAGCTCCTCTTCAGTCCGATACACTGTACTTGCTGGGAACATACGCGAGTACAATTTGCACTGTGTATGTCAATGGGAGCACAATAGTGACTTTCCTTACAAGAAAACAACTCTTGCTCGTAAGACCAGAAACTGCATGAGATTCAACTCCATTTAGGACTGGGAAACAAATGCTAGCTCGCCTTACATGAAACACACTCTGCTTTTGAGAAAAGAGCACTCTTCTACTCTACTGTGTTTCCTATGGGGTCCAAACAGTGAGCTTGCTCAGAACAAAAGAACTGTGCTTCCTACACACATGGGCCATATCTAGTTCAACTCTGCTTAGGAAACTGACAAGAACAATAGCCCCTCTTCCTTCCAATACACTGTACTTGCAGGGAACAGACGTGAGAGCTATTTGCACTGTGTATGGGAATTGGAGCACAATAGTGACTTGTCTTACCAGAAAACAACTATTGCTCGTAGGACAAAAAACTGCATGTGACTCAACTCCATTAAGGACTAGGAAACAAACGCTAGCTCAACTTCCAAGAAACACAGTCTGCTTTTGAGAAAAGAGCACACTTCTACTCTACTGTGTTTCCTATAGAGCCAGAAGAGTGAACTTGCTCAGAACATTAGAACTGTGCTTCCTACACACACGGCCATATCTAGTTCAATTCTGCTTAGGAACCTGACAAGAACAGTAGATCCTCTTCTGTACAATACACTGTACTTGCTGGGAACAGACGCCAGTGCTATTTGTCCTGTGTATGGCAATGGCAGCGCAATAGTGACTCTTCTTACCATAAAACAACTCTTGCTCATAGGACTAGAAACTGCATGTGATTCAACTCCATTTAGGACTGGGAAACAAACGCTAGCTTGCCTTACAAGAAACACACTCTACTATAGGGAAAAGAGCACTCTTCTACTCTATTGTGTTTCCTATAGGGCCAGAACAGTGAGCTTGCTCAGAACAAAAGAACTGTGCTTCCTGCACACGGGCCATAATTAGTTCAACTCTGCTTAGGAAACTGACAAGAACAGTAGCTCCTCTTCAGTCCGATACACTGTACTTGCAGGGAACAGACGCCAGTGCTATTTGCACTGTGTATGTCAATTGGAGCGCAATAGTGACTTTCCTTACCAGAAAACAACTCTTGCTTGTAGGACCAGAAACTGCATGTGATTCAACTCCAGTTAGGACTGGGAAACAAAAGCTAGCTCACCTTCCAAGAAATACACTCTGCTTTAGATAAAAGAGCACTCTTCTACTCTACTGTGTTTCCTATAGGGCCAGAAGAGTGAGCTTGCTCAGAACAAAAGAAATGTGCTTCCTACACATGGGTCATATCTAGTTCAACTCTGCTTAGGAAACTGACAAGAACAGTAGCTCCTCTTCAGTCCGATACACTGTACTTGCTGGGAACATACGCGAGTGCAATTTGCACTGTGTATGTCAGTGGGAGCACAATAGTGACTTTCCTTACCAGAAAACAACTCTTGCTCGTAAGACCAGAAACTGCATGAGATTCAACTCCATTTAGGACTGGGAAACAAATGCTAGCTCGCCTTACATGAAACACACTCTGCTTTTGAGAAAAGAGCACTCTTCTACTCTACTGTGTTTCCTATGGGGTCCAAACAGTGAGCTTGCTCAGAACAAAAGAACTGTGCTTCCTACACACATGGGCCATATCTAGTTCAACTCTGCTTAGGAAACTGACAAGAACAATAGCCCCTCTTCCTTCCAATACACTGTACTTGCAGGGAACAGACGCGAGAGGTATTTGCACTGTGTATGGGAATTGGAGCACAATAGTGACTTGTCTTACCAGAAAACAACTCTTGCTCGTAGGACAAAAAACTGCATGTGACTCAACTCCATTTAGGACTAGGAAACAAACGCTAGCTCAACTTACTAGAAACACACTCTGCTTTAGAGAAAAGAGCACTCTTCTACTCTACTGTGTTTCCTATAGGGCCAGAACAGTGAGCTTGCTCAGAACAAAAGAACTGTGCTTCCTACACACGGGCCATATCTAGTTCAACTCTGCTTAGGAAACTGACAAGAACAGTAGCTCCTCTTCAGTCCGATACACTGTACTTGCTGGGAACAGACGCGAGTGCTTTTTGCACTGTGTATGTCAATGGGAGCGCAATAGTGAATTTCCTTACCAGAAAACAACTCTTGCTCGTAAGACCAGAAACTGCATGAGATTCAACTCCATTTAGGACTGGGAAACAAATGCTAGCTCGCCTTACATGAAACACACTCTGCTTTTGAGAAAAGAGCACTCTTCTTCTCTACTGTGTTTCCTATGGTGTCCGAGCAGTGAGCTTGCTCAGAACAAAAGAACTCTGCTTCCTACACACCCGGGCCATATCTAGTTCAACTCTGCTTAGTAAACTGACAAGAACAATAGCTCCTCTTCCTTCCAATACACTGTACTTGCAGGGAACAGAAGCGAGTGCTATTTGCACTGTGTATGGCAATTGGAGCACAATAGTGACTTGTCTTAACAGAAAACAACTCTTGCTCGTAGGACAAAAACCTGCATGTGACTCAAATCCATTTAGGACTAGGAAACAAACTCTAGCTCGACTTCCAAGAAACACACTCTGCTTTTGAGAAAAGAGCACTCTTCTACTCTACTGTGTTTCCTATAGAGCCAGAAGAGTGAACTTGCTCAGAACATTAGAACTGTGCTTCCTACACACACGGCCATATCTAGTTCAGTTCTGCTTAGGAACCTGACAAGAACAGTAGTTCCTCTTCTGTACAATACACTGTACTTGCTGGGAACAGACGCCAGTGCTATTTGTCCTGTGTATGGCAATGGCAGCGCAATAGTGACTCTTCTTACCATACAACAACCCTTGCTCGTAGGACTAGAAACTGCATGTGATTCAACTCCATTTAGGACTGGGAAACAAACGCTAGCTCGACTTCCAAGAAACACACTCTGCTTTAGGGAAAAGAGCACTCTTCTACTCTATTGTCTTTCTATAGGGCCAGAACAGTGAGCTTGCTCAGAACAAAAGAACTGTGCTTCCTACACACGGACCATAACTAGTTCAACTCTGCTTAGGAAACTGACAAGAACAGTAGCTCCTCTTCAGTCCGATACACTGTACTTGCTGGGAACAGACGCGAGTGCTATTTGCACTGTGTATGGCAATGGGAGTGCAATAGTGACTTTCCTTACCAGAAAACAACTCTTGCTCGTAGGACCAGAAACTGCATGTGATTCAACTCCATTTAGGACTGGGAAATAAATGCTAGCTCGCCTTACTAGAAACACACTCTGCTTTTGAGAAAAGAGCACTCTTCTACTCTACTGTGTTTCCTATGGGGTCCAAACAGTGAGCTTGCTCAGAACAAAAGAACTGTGCTTTCTACACACACGGGCCATATCTAGTTCACCTCTGCTTAGGAAACAAACAAGAACAGTAGCTCCTCTTCAGTCCGATACACTGTACTTGCGGGGAACAGACGCGAGTGCTATTTGCACTGTGTATGGCATTGGAGCACAATAGTGACTCGTCTTACCAGAAAACAACTCTTGCTCGTAGGACAAAAAACTGCGTGTGACTCAACTCCATTGAGGACTGCGAAACAAACGCTAGCTCGACTTACAAGAAACACACTCTGCTTTTGAGAAAAGAGCACTCTTCTACTCTACTGTGTTTCCTATGGGGTCCGAACAGTGAGCTTGCTCAGAACAAAAGAACTGTGCTTCCTACACACACGGCCATATCTAGTTCAATTCTGCTTAGGAACCTGACAAGAACAGTAGATCCTCTTCAGTCCAATACACTGTACTTGCTGGGAACAGACGCCAGTGCTATTTGTCCTGTGTATGGCAATGGCAGCGCAATAGTGACTCTTCTTAACAGAAAACAACTCTTGCTTGTAGGACCAGAAACTGCATGTGATTCAACTCCATTTAGGACTGGGAAACAAAAGCTAGCTCACCTTCCAAGAAACACACTCTGCTTTAGATAAAAGAGCACTCTTCTACTCTACTGTGTTTCCTATAGGGCCAGAACAGTGAGCTTGCTCAGAACAAAAGAACTGTGCTTCCTACACACGGGCCGTATCTAGTTCAACTCTGCTTAGGAAACTGACAAGAACAGTAGCTCCTCTTCAGTCCGATACACTGTACTTGCTGGGAACATACGCGAGTGCAATTTGCACTGTGTATGTCAATGGGAGCACAATAGTGACTTTCCTTACCAGAAAACAACTCTTGCTCGTAAGACCAGAAACTGCATGAGATTCAACTCCATTTAGGACTGGGAAACAAATGCTAGCTCGCCTTACATGAAAAACACTCTGCTTTTGAGAAAAGAGCACTCTTCTCCTCTACTGTGTTTCCTATGCGGTCCAAACAGTGAGCTTGCTCAGAACAAAAGAACTGTACTTCCTACACACATGGACCATATCTAGTTCAACTCTGCTTAGGAAACTGACAAGAACAATAGCCCCTCTTCCTTCCAATACACTGTACTTGCAGGGAACAGACGCGAGAGCTATTTGCACTGTGTATGGGAATTGGAGCACAATAGTGACTTGTCTTACCAGAAAACAACTATTGCTCGTAGGACAAAAAACTGCATGTGACTCAACTCCATTTAGGACTAGGAAACAAACGCTAGCTCAACTTCCAAGAAACACAGTCTGCTTTTGAGAAAAGAGCACTCTTCTACTCTACTGTGTTTCCTATAGAGCCAGAAGAGTGAACTTGCTCAGAACATTTGAACTGTGCTTCCTACACACACGGCCATATCTAGTTCAGTTCTGCTTAGGAACCTGACAAGAACAGTAGATCCTCTTCTGTACAATACACTGTACTTGCTGGGAACAGACGCCAGTGCTATTTGTCCTGTGTATGGCAATGACAGCGCAATAGTGACTCTTCTTACCATAAAACAACTCTTGCTCGTAGGACTAGAAACTGCATATGATTCAACTCCATTTAGGACTGCCAAACAAACGCTAGCTTGCCTTACAAGAAACACACTCTACTATAGGGAAAAGAGCACTCTTCTACTCTATTGTGTTTCCTATAGGGCCAGAACAGTGAGCTTGCTCAGAACAAATGAACTTTGCTTCCTGCACACGGACCATAATTAGTTCAACTCTGCTTAGGAAACTGACAAGAACAGTAGCTCCTCTTCAGTCTGATACACTGTACTTGCAGGAACAGACGCGAGTGCTATTTGCACTGTGTATGTCAATGGGAGCACAATAGTGACTTTCGTTACCAGAAAACAACTCTTGCTCGTAGGACCAGAAACTGCATGTGATTCAACTCCATTTAGGACTGGGAAACAAAAGCTAGCTCACCTTACAAGAAACACACTCTGCTTTAGAGAAAAGAGCACTCTTCTACTCTACTGTGTTTCCTTTAGGGCCAGAACAGTGAGCTTGCTCAGAACAAAAGAACTGTGCTTCCTACACAAGGGCCATATCTAGTTCAACTCTGCTTAGGAAACTGACAAGAACAGTAGCTCCTCTTCAGTCCAATACACTGTACTTGCAGGGAACAGACGCGAGTGCTATTTGTACTGTGTATGGCATTGGAGCACAATAGTGACTTCTCTTGCCAGAAAACAACTCTTGCTCGTAGGACAAAAAACTGCATGTGACTCAACTCCATTTAACTGGGAAACAAACGCTAGCTCGACTTCCAAAGAACACAATCTGCTTTTGAGAAAAGAGCACTCTTCTACTCTACTGTGTTTCCTATGTGTTCTGAAGAGTGAGCTTGCTCAGAACAAAAAAACTGTGCTTCCTACTCACACGGCCATATCTAGTTCAACTCTGCTTAGGAACCTGACAAGAACAGTAGATCCTCTTCAGTCCAATACACTGTACTTGCTGGGAACAGACGCCAGTGCTATTTGTCCTGTGTATGGCAATGGCAGCGCAATAGTGACTCTTCTTACCAGAAAACAACTCTTGCTAGTAGGACCAGAAACTGCATGTGATTCAACTCCATTTAGGACTGGGAAATAAAAGCTAGCTCAACTTACAAGAAACACACTCTGCTTTAGAGAAAAGAGCACTCTTCTACTCTACTGTGTTTCATATAGGGCCAGAACAGTGAGCTTGCTCAGAACAAAAGAACAGTGCTTCCTACACACGGGCCATATCTAGTTCAACTCTGCTTAGGAAACTGACAAGAACAGTAGCTCCTCTTCAGTCCGATACACTGTACTTGCTGGGAACAGACGCAAGTGCTATTTGCACTGTGTATGTCAATGGGAGCGCAAGAGTGACTTTCCTTACCAGAAAACAACTCTTGCTCGTAAGACCAGAAACTGCATGAGCTTCACCTCCATTTAGGACTGGGAAACAAATGCTAGCTCGCCTTACATGAAACACACTCTGCTTTTGAGAAAAGAGCACTCTTCTACTCTACTGTGTTTCCTATAGAGCCAGAAGAGTGAACTTGCTCAGAACATTAGAACTGTGCTTCCTACACACACGGCCATATCTATTTCAGTTCTGCTTAGGAACCTGACAAGAACAGTAGATCCTCTTCTGTACAATACACTGTACTTGCTGGGAACAGACGCCAGTGCTATTTGTCCTGTGTATGGCAATGGCAGCGCAATAGTGACTCTTCTTACCGTAAAACAAACCTTGCTTGTAGGATTAGAAACTGCATGTGATTCAACTCCATTTAGGACTGGGAAACAAACGCTAGCTCGATTTAAAGGAAACACACTCTGCTTTAGGGAAAAGAGCACTCTTCTACTCTATTGTGTTTCTATAGGGCCAAACAGTGAGCTTGCTCAGAACAAAAGAACTGTGCTTCCTACACACGGACCATAACTAGTTCAACTCTGCTTAGGAAACTGACAAGAACAGTAGCTCCTCTTCAGTCCGATACACTGTACTTGCTGGGAACAGACGCGAGTGCTATTTGCACTGTGTATGGCAATTGGAGCGCAATAGTGACTTTCCTTACCACAAAACAACTCTTGCTCGTAGGACCAGAAAATGCATGTGATTCAACTCCATTTAGGACTGGAAAACAAACGCTAGCTTGACTTACAAGAAACACACTCTGCTTTAGATAAAAGAGCACTCTTCTACTCTACTGTGTTTCCTATAGGGCCAGAACAGTGAGCCTGCTCAGAACAAAAGAACTTTGCTTCCTAACACGGGCCATATCTAGTTCAACTCTGCTTAGGAAACTGACAAGAACAGTAACTCCTCTTCAGTCCGATACACTGTACTTGCTGGGAACAGACGCGAGTGCTATTTGCACTGTGTATGTCAATGGGAGCACAATAGTGACTTTCTTTACCAGAAAACAACTCTTGCTCGTAAGACCCGAAACTGCATGAGATTCAACTCCATTTAGGACTGGGAAACAAATGCTAGCTCGCCTTACATGAAACACACTCTGCTTTTGAGAAAAGAGCACTCTTCTACTCTACTGTGTTTCCTATGGGGTCCGAACAGTGAGCTTGCTCAGAACAACAGAACTGTGCTTCCTACACACATGGGCCATATCTAGTTCAACTCTGCTTAGGAAACTGACAAGAACAATAGCTCCTCTTCCTTCCAATACACTGTACTTGCAGGGAACAGACACGAGAGCTATTTGCACTGTGTATGGCAATTGAGGCACAATAGTGACTTGTCTTACCAGAAAACAACTCTTACTCGTAGGACAAAAAACTGCATGTGACTCAACTCCATTTAGGACTAGGAAAGAAACGCTAGCTCGACTTCCAAGAAACACACTCTGCTTTTGAGAAAAGAGCACTCTTCTACTCTACTGTGTTTCCTATAGAGCCAGAAGAGTGAACTTGCTCAGAACATTAGAACTGTGCTTCCTACACACACGGCCATATCTAGTTCAATTCTGCTTAGGAACCTGACAAGAACAGTAGATCCTCTTCTGTACAATACACTGTACTTGCTGGGAACAGACGCCAGTGCTATTTGTCCTGTGTATGGCAATGGCAGCGCAATAGTGACTCTTCTTACCATAAAACAACTCTTGCTCGTAGGACTAGAAACTGCATGTGATTCAACTCCATTTAGGACTGGGAAACAAACGCTAGCTTGCCTTACAAGAAACACACTCTACTATAGGGAAAAGAGCACTCTTCTCTTCTATTGTGTTTCCTATAGGGCCAGAACAGTGAGCTTGCTCAGAACAAAAGAACTGTGCTTCCTGCACATGGGACATAACTAGTTCAACTCTGCTTAGGAAACTGACAAGAACAGTAGCTCCTCTTCAGTCCGATACACTGTACTTGCTGGGAACAGACGCAAGTGCTATTTGCACTGTGTATGGCAATGGGAGCGCAGTAGTGACTTTCTTTACCAGAAAACAACTCTTGCTCGTAGGACCAGAAACTGCATGTGATTCAACTCCATTTAGGACTGGGAAACAAATGCTAGCTCGCCTTACAAGAAACACACTCTGCTTTTGAGAAAAGAGCACTCTTCTACTCTACTGTGTTTCCTATGGGGTCGGAACAGTGAGCTTGCTCAGAACAAAAGAACTGTGCTTTCTACACACACGGGCCATATCTAGTTCAACTCTGCTTAGGAAACAAACAAGAACAGTAGCTCCTCTTCAGTCCGATACACTGTACTTGCGGGGAACAGACGCGAGTGCTATTTGCACTGTGTATGGCATTGGACCACAATAGTGACTCGTCTTACCAGAAAACAACTCTTGCTCGTAGGAAAAAAACTGCATGTGACTCAACTCCATTTAGGACTGGGAAACAAATGCTAGCTCGACTTACAAGAAACACACTCTGCTTTTGAGAAAAGAGCACTCTTCTACTCTACTGTGTTTCCTATGGGGTCTGAACAGTGAGCTTGCTCGGAACAAAAGAACTGTGCTTCCTACACACACGGCCATATCTAGTTCAATTTTGCTTAGGAACCTGACAAGAACAGTAGATCCCCTTCAGTCCATTACACTATACTTGCTGGGAACAGACGCCAGTGCTATTTGTCCTGTGTATGGCAAATGCAGCGCAATAGTGACTCTTCTTACCAGAAAACAACTCTTGCTCGTAGGACCAGAAACTGCATGTGATTCCACTCCATTTAGGACTGGGAAACAAACTCTAGCTCGCTTTACAAGAAACACACTCTGCTTTTGAGAAAAGAGCACTCTTCTACTCTACTGTGTTTCCTGTAGGGCCAGAACAGTGAGCTTGCTCAGAACAAAAAAACTGTGCTTCCTACACACACGGCCATATCTAGTTCAAGTCTGCTTAGGAACCTGACAAGAACAGTAGATCCTCTTCAGTCCAATACACTGTACTTGCTGGGAAGAGACGCCAATGCTATTTGTCCTGTGTATGGCAATGGCAGCGCAATAGTGACTCTTCTTACCAGAAAACAACTCTTGCCCGTAGGACCAGAAACTGCATGTGATTCAACTCCATTTAGGACTGGCAAACAAAAGCTAGCTCACCTTACAGAAACACACTCTGCTTTAGAGAAAAGAGCACACTTCTACTCTACTGTGTTTCCTAAAGGGCCAGAAGAGTGAGCTTGCTCAGAACCAAAGAACTGTGCTTCCTACACACGGGCCATATCTAGTTCAACTCTGCTTAGGAAACTGAGAAGAACAGTAGCTCCTCTTCAGTCCAATACACTGTACTTGCAGGGAACAGACGCGAGTGCTATTTGCACTGTGTATGGCAATTGGAGCACAATAGTGACTTCTCTTACCAGAAAACAACTCTTGCTCGTAGGACAAAAAACTGCATGTGACTCAACTCCATTTAACTGGGAAACAAACGCTAGCTCGACTTCCAAGGAACACACTCTGCTTTTGAGAAAAGAGCACTCTTCTACTCTACTGTGTTTCCTATGTGTTCTGAACAGTGAGCTTGCTCAGAACAAAAAAACTGTGCTTCCTACTCACACGGCCATATCTAGTTCAACTCTGCTTAGGAACCTGACAAGAACAGTAGATCCTCTTCAGTCCAATACACTGTACTTGCTGGGAACAGACGCCAGTGCTATTTGTCCTGTGTATGGCAATGGCAGCGCAATAGTGACTCTTCTTACCAGAAAACAACTCTTGCTAGTAGGACCAGAAACTGCATGTGATTCAACTCCATTTAGGACTGGGAAATAAAAGCTAGCTCAACTTACAAGAAACACACTCTGCTTTAGAGAAAAGAGCACTCTTCTACTCTACTGTGTTTCCTATAGGGCCAGAACAGTGAGCTTGCTCAGAACAAAAGAACTGTGCTTCCTACACACGGGCCATATCTAGTTCAACTCTGCTTAGGAAACTGACAAGAACAGTAGCTCCTCTTCAGTCCGATACACTGTACTTGCTGGGAACAGACGCAAGTGCTATTTGAACTGTGTATGTCAATGGGAGCGCAATAGTGACTTTCCTTACCAGAAAACAACTCTTGCTCGTAAGACAAAAAACTGCATGAGATTCACCTCCATTTAGGACTGGGAAACAAATGCTAGCTCGCCTTACATGAAACACACTCTGCTTTTGAGAAAAGAGCACTCTTCTACTCTACTGTGTTTCCTATGGGGTCCAAACAGTGAGCTTGCTCAGAACAAAAGAACTGTGCTTCCTACACACACGGGCCATATCTAGTTCAACTCTGCTTAGAAAACTGACAAGAACAATAGCTCCTCTTCCTTGCAATACACTGTACTTGCTGGGAACAGTCGCGAGTGCTATTTGCACTGTGTATGGCAATTGGAGCACAATAGTGACTTGTCTTACCAGAAAACAACTCTTGCTCGTAGGACAAAAAACTGCATGTGACTCAACTCCATTTAGGACTAGGAAACAAACGCTAGCTCGATTTCCAAGAAACACACTCTGCTTTTGAGAAAATAGCACTCTTCTACTCTACTGTGTTTCCTATAGAGCCAGAAGAGTGAACTTGCTCAGAACATTAGAACTGTGCTTCCTACACACACGGCCATATCTAGTTCAATTCTGCTTAGGAACCTGACAAGAACAGTAGATCCTCTTCTGTACAATACATTGTACTTGCTGGGAACAGACGCCAGTGCTATTTGTCCTGTGTATGGCAATGGCAGCGCAATAGTGATTCTTCTTAACATAAAACAACCCTTGCTCGTAGGATTAGAAACTGCATGTGATTCAACTCCATTTAGGACTGGGAAACAAACGCTAGCTCGACTTACAAGAAACACACTCTGCTTTAGGGAAAAGAGCACTCTTCTACTCTACAGTGTTTCCTATAGGGCCAGAACAGTGAGCTTGCTCAGAACAAAAGAACTGTGCTTCCTACACACGGACCATAACTAGTTCAACTCTGCTTAGGAAACTGACAAGAACAGTAGCTCCTCTTCAGTCCGATACACTGTACTTGCTGGGAACAGACGCGAGTGCTATTTGCACTGTGTATGGCAATGGGAGCGCAATAGTGACTTTCCTTACCAGAAAACAACTCTTGCTCGTAGGACCAGAAACTGCATGTGATTCAACTCCATTTAGGACTGGGAAACAAAAGCTAGCTCACCTTACAAGAAACACACTCTGCTTTAGATAAAAGAGCACTCTTCTACTCTACTGTGTTTCCTATGGGGTCCGAACAGTGAGCTTGCTCAGAACAAAAGAACTGTGCTTCCTACACACATGGGCCATATCTAGTTCAACTCTGCTTAGGAAACTGACAAGAACAATAGCTCCTCTTCCTTCCAATACACTGTATTTGCAGGGAACAGACGCGAGAGCTATTTGCACTGTGTATGGCAATTGAAGCACAATAGTGACTTGTCTTACCAGAAAACAACTCTTGCTCGTAGGACAAAAAACTGCATGTGACTCAACTCCATTTAGGACTAGGAAAGGAACGCTAGCTCGACTTCCAAGAAACACACTCTGCTTTTGAGAAAAGAGCACTCTTCTACTCTACTGTGTTTCCTATAGAGCCAGAAGAGTGAACTTGCTCAGAACATTAGAACTGTGCTTCCTACACACACGGCCATATCTAGTTCAATTCTGCTTAGGAACCTGAAAAGAACAGTAGATCCTCTTCTATACAATACACTGTACTTGCTGGGAAAAGACGCCAGTGCTATTTGTCCTGTGTATGGCAATGGCAGCGCAATAGTGACTCTTCTTACCATAAAACAACTCTTGCTCGTAGGACTAGAAACTGCATGTGATTCAACTCCATTTAGGACTGGGAAACAAACGCTAGATTGCCTTACAAGAAACACACTCTACTATAGGGAAAAGAGCACTCTTCTCTTCTATTGTGTTTCCTATAGGGCCAGAACAGTGAGCTTGCTCAGAACAAAAGAACTGTGCTTCCTGCACATGGGACATAACTAGTTCAACTCTGCTTAGGAAACTGACAAGAACAGTAGCTCCTCTTCAGTCCGATACACTGTACTTGCTGGGAACAGATGCAAGTGCTATTTGCACTGTGTATGGCAATGGGAGCGCAGTAGTGACTTTCTTTACCAGAAAACAACTCTTGCTCGTAGGAACAGAAACTGCATGTGATTCAACTCCATTTAGGACTGGTAAACAAATGCTAGCTCGCCTTACAAGAAACACACTCTGCTTTTGAGAAAAGAGCACTCTTCTACTCTACTGTGTTTCCTATGGGGTCGGAACAGTGAGCTTGCTCAGAACAAAAGAACTGTGCTTTCTACACACACGGGCCATATCTAGTTCACCTCTGCTTAGGAAACAAACAAGAACAGTAGCTCCTCTTCAGTCCGATACACTGTACTTGCGGGGAACAGACGCGAGTGCTATTTGCACTGTGTATGGCATTGGACCACAATAGTGACTCGTCTTACTAGAAAACAACTCTTGCTCGTAGGACAAAAAACTGCATGTGACTCAACTCCATTTAGGACTGGGAAACAAACGCTAGCTCGACTTACAAGAAACACACTCTGCTTTTGAGAAAAGAGCACTCTTCTACTCTACTGTGTTTCCTATGGGGTCCGAACAGTGAGCTTGCTCGGAACAAAAGAACTGTGCTTCCTACACACACGGCCATATCTAGTTCAATTTTGCTTAGAAACCTGACAAGAACAGTAGATCCTCTTCAGTCCAATACACTATACTTGCTGGGAACAGACGCCAGTGCTATTTGTCCTGTGTATGGCAAAGGCAGCGCAATAGTGACTCTTCTTACCAGAAAACAACTCTTGCTCGTAGGACCAGAAACTGCATGTGATTCCACTCCATTTAGGACTGGGAAACAAACTCTAGCTCGCTTTACAAGAAACACACTCTGGCCCATCTTGCCCAGGACTTCCCTTCTGAAGCACAGGTGAGTGCCCTAGCTTGCCCCCGACCCCATCCCTGGACACCAGCCACTCCGGGGAAGACCTGCCCAACTTGGGCCCTGGTTCTGGTCCCCGGGCAGGTGCCCTTCTACCACAACCGGGAAGGATCCCCTTCTCCAAGACCCCTGGCAGACCCTGCAGTCTCCACGCCCTGTCCCGACGCCCATCCGCCTGAGCCCCAAGCCTCTTCCTGAGACTTAGAGGCCAGGTCCCCCAGCTCCCATCTTGCCCAGGACTTCCCTTCTGAAGCACAGGTGAGTGCCCTAGCTTGCCCCCGACCCCATCCCTGGGCACCAGCCACTCCGGGGAAGATCTGCCCAACTTGGGCCCAGGTTCTGGTCCCGGAGCAGGTGCCCTTCTACCCCAACCGGGAAAGATCCCCTTCTCCAAGACCCCTGGCAGACCCTGCAGTTTCCACGCCCTGCCCCCACTCCCATCTGCCTGAGCCCCAAGCCTCTTCCTGAGACTTAGAGGCCGGCCCCCAGCTCCCATCTTGCCCAGGACTTCCCTTCTGAAGCACAGGTGAGTGCGCTAGCTTGCCCCCGACCCCATCCCTGGGCACCAGCCACTCCGGGGAAGACCTGCCCAACTTGGCCCCAGGTTCTGGTCCCCGGGCAGGTGCCCTTCTACCACAACCGGGAAGGATCCCCTTCTCCAAGACCCTTGGCAGACCCTGCAGTCTCCACGCCCTGCCCCCACGCCCATCTGCCTGAGCCCCAAGCCTCTTCCTGAGACTTAGAGGCCGGCCCCCAGCTCCCATCTTGCCCAGGACTTCCCTTCTGAAGCACAGGTGAGTGTCCTAGCTTGCCCCCGACCCCATCCCTGGGCACCAGCCACTCCGGGGAAGACCTCCCCAACTTGGCCCCAGGTTCTGTTCCCCGGGGCAGGTGCCCTTCTACCACAACCGGGAAGGATCCCCTTCTCCAAGACCCCTGGCAGACCCTGCAGTCTCCACGCCCTGCCCCCACGCCCATCTGCCTGAGCCCCAAGCCTCTTCCTGAGACTTAGAGGCCGGCCCCCAGCTCCCATCTTGCCCAGGACTTCCCTTCTGAAGCACAGGTGAGTGCCCTAGCTTGCCCCAGACCCCATCCCTGGGCACCAGCCACTCCGGGGAAGACCTGCCCAACTTGGGCCCAGGTTCTGGTCCCCGGGCAGGTGCCCTTCTACCCCAACCGGGAAAGATCCCCTTCTCCAAGACCCCTGGCAGACCCTGCAGTCTCCACGCCCTGCCCCCACGCCCATCTGCCTGAGCCCCAAGCCTCTTCCTGAGACTTAGAGGCCAGGCCCCCCAGCTCCCATCTTGCCCAGGACTTCCCTTCTGAAGCACAGGTGAGTGCCCTAGCTTGCCCCAGACCCCATCCCTGGGCACCATCCACTCCGGGGAAGACCTGCCCAACTTGGGCCCAGGTTCTGGTCCCCGGGCAGGTGCCCTTCTACCCCAACCGGGAAAGATCCCCTTCTCCAAGACCCCTGGCAGACCCTGCAGTCTCCACGCCCTGCCCCCACGCCCATCTGCCTGAGCCCCAAGCCTCTTCCTGAGACTTAGAGGCCGGCCCCCAGCTCCCATCTTCCCCCGGACTTCCCTTCTGAAGCACAGGTGAGTGCCCTAGCTTGCCCCCGACCCCATCCTTGGGCACCAGCCACTCCGGGGAAGACCTGCCCAACTTGGCCCCAGGTTCTGGTCCCCGGGCAGGTGCCCTTCTACCACAACCGGGAAGGATCCCCTTCTCCAAGACCCTTGGCAGACCCTGCAGTCTCCACGCCCTGCCCCCACGCCCATCTGCCTGAGCCCCAAGCCTGAGACTTAGAGGCCGGCCCCCAGCTCCCATCTTGCCCAGGACTTCCCTTCTGAAGCACAGGTGAGTGCCCTAGCTTGCCCCAGACCCCATCCCTGGGCACCAGCCACTCTGGGGAAGACCTGCCCAACTTGGGCCCAGGTTCTGCTCCCCGGGCAGGTGCCCTTCTAGCCCCACTGGGAAGGATCCCCTTCTCCAAGACCCCTGGCAGACCCTGCAGTCTCCACGCCCTGCCCCCACGCCCATCTGCCTGAGCCCCAAGCCTCTTCCTGAGACTTAGAGGCCAGGCCCCCCAGCTCCCATCTTGCCCAGGACTTCCCTTCTGAAGCACAGGTGAGTGCCCTAGCTTGCCCCGGACCCCATCCCTGGGCACCAGCAACTCCAGGGAAGACCTGCCCAACTTGGCCCCAGGTTCTGGTCCCTGGGCAGGTGCCCTTCTAGCCCCACCGGGAAGGATCTCCTTCTCCAAGACCCCTGGCAGACCCTGCAGTCTCCACGCCCTGCCCCCACGCCCATCCGCCTGAGCCCCAAGCCTCTTCTTGAGACTTAGAGGCTGGCCCCCAGCTCCCATCTTGCCGTGCATTTCCCATCTGGAGGAGAGAGAGAGAGAGAGAGAGAGAGAGAGAGAGAGAGAGAGAGAGCGCACCCATCCTCCCCCGGACTTCCCTTCTGAACAAGAGCTTCCATCCTGTCCCGGACTTCCAATTTGGACAAGAGAGCTCCCATCTGGACAAGAGAGAGAGACTTCCTGAATCTGTCAGCTCTGAACCAAGTGTGCGAATAAGGCCAGGAACGAACCACAAGGAGATGGGCAGACGTCAAGGCAGAAACACATACAACAAAATGAATAGTAATACACCATCACCAGGCCGTAGCCCTCCTCCAACACCTAGACCTGAACATCAGAAATTGGAAGAAGCAGAAGAAAATAGCCTTATGAATGTCATCATGAAGAAGCTAGAGGCTCGTGTAGAGGAAAAGACAAAAAAATGTGAAGAACGCTGTAAACAACTAGAGGAAAGGGCAAACAAATTAGAAGAAATCAATAAAGTCCTGGAAGAGAACAATAAAACACTGAAAGAAAATCAAGAAAAATCAATGAAACAAATGAAGGAAACAGTCCAAGACCTGAAAAGGGAAATAGAAAAAATGAAGAAGACACAAACAGAGGGAATGCTGGAAATAGAAAATCTGAGAAAACGATTGGGAACTTCAGATGCAAGTATAATCAACAGAATGCAAGAGATGGAAGAGAGGATCTCTAGCGTTGAAGATACAATAGAAGAAATGGATTCATCAGTCAAAGAAAACACTAAAGTCAACAAAGTCATGAACCAAAATGTCCAAGAAATTTGGGACACCATGAAAAGACCAAACCTACGAATAATAGGGGTAGAAGAAGGAGAAGAATACCAACTCAAGGGCACAGAAAATATATTCAACAAGATCATAGAAGAAAACTTTCCCAACTTAAAGAAGGAAATGCCTATGAAGATACAGGAAGCCTATAGAACACCAAAGAGACTAGACCCCCAAAAAAAGTCCCCTCGCCACATAATAATTAAACAATTAAACGTACAGAATAAAGAAAGAATATTAAGAGCAGCAAAGGAAAAAGGCCAAGTGACATATAAAGGCAAACCTATCAGAATAACACCCGATTTCTCAATGGAGACTTTGAAAGCCAGAAGGTCCTGGACAGATGTAATGCAGACATTAAGAGACCATGGATGTCAGCCTAGACTAATATACCCAGCAAAACTTTCAATCGTCATAGATGGAGTGAACAAGACATTCCATGACAAAGCCAGATTTAAACAATATTTATCCACAAACCCAGCCCTACAGAAAGCACTAGAAGGAAAATTCCAACCTAAGGAAGTCAGATACACCCTCAAAAACACAGGCAATAGATAAAGCCACAGCAGTAGACCCCAACGAAGAAAAGTACACACACATCACCACCAAAAAATAACAGGAATGAACAATCACTGGACATTAATATCCCTCAATATCAATGGACTTAATTCACCTATAAAAAGACATAGGCTTACAGAATGGATACGAAAGCAGGACCCATCTTTCTGCTGCATACAAGAAACACATCTCAAATTCAAAGATAGACACTACCTAAAAATAAAAGGCTGGGAAAAGACTTTCCAATCAAACGGTCTTAAGAAACAAGTGGGTGTAGCCATCCTGATATCCAGCAAAATAGACTTCAAACTAAAATCAATCAAAAGAGATCAAGAAGGGCATTACATACTCATCACAGGAAAGATCCACCAAGATGAAGTCTCAATTCTGAACATTTATGCCCCAAACACAAGGGCACCCACATATGTAAAAGAAACATTATTAAAGCTTAAATCACATATAAAACCCCACACATTAATAGTGGGAGACCTCAACACCCCACTTTCACCACTGGACAGATCCCCCAAATCGAAACTTAACAGAGAAATAAAGGACTTAATTGATGTCATGACTCAAATGGACTTAATCGACATCTACAGAACATTCCATCCTAACAAAAAAGAATATACCTTCTTCTCAGCACCCCATGGAACCTTCTCTAAAATCGACCACATACTTGGTCACAAAGCAAATCTAAACAGATACAAAACAATTAGAATAACCTCCTGTGTTCTATCAGACCACCATGGTCTAAAGTTGGATTTCAACAACAACAAAAACTACAGAAAACCTACAATCTCATGGAAACTGAACAATACTCACCTGAATCACCAATGGGTTAAGGAAGAAATAAAGAAAGAAATTAAAGACTTCCTAGAGATCAACGAAAATGAAGACACCACATATCCAAACCTATGGGACACTATGAAAGCAGTACTAAGAGGGAAATTCATAGCACTAAACGCCCACATAAATAAGCTGGAGAAATCTCACACTAGTGACTTAACAGCACACCTGAAAGTTCTAGAACAGGAAGAAGCAAAGTCTCCCAGGAAAAATAGATGCCAGGAAATTATCAAAGTGAGAGCTGAAATCAATAAAATAGAAACAAAGAGAACAATACAAAAAATTAATGAAACAAAGAGTTGGTTCTTTGAGAAAATCAACAAGATAGACAAGCCCTTATCCAAACTAACCAAAAGACAGAGAGAGAGCATCCAAATCAACAAAATCAGAAATGAAAAGGGGGACATAACAACAGACATTGAGGAAATCCAGAGAATCATCAGGTCATACTTCAAAAACCTCTATTCCACAAAACTGGAAAACCTAAAAGAAATGGATAATTTTCTGGATAGGTACCACATACCTAAATTAAATCAAGACCAGATAAACTATTTAAATAGTCCAATAACCCCGAACGAAATAGAAACAGTCATTAAAAGTCTCCCAACCAAAAAAAGCCCAGGACCAGATGGTTTCAGTGCAGAATTCTACCAGATCTTCAAAGAAGAGTTAATACCAATACTCTCTAAATTGTTCCATACAATAGAAACAGAAGGAACATTACCAAACTCCTTCTATGAGGCTACAATTACCCTGATTCCCAAACCAAACAAGGATACAACAAAGAAAGAGAACTACAGACCGATCTCCCTCATGAACATTGATGCAAAAATACTCAATAAAATACTGGCAAACAGACTCCAAGAACACATCAAAACAATTATCCACCATGATCAAGTAGGATTCATTCCAGGGATGCAAGGATGGTTCAACATACGAAAGTCTGTCAATGTGATACACCATATAAACAAACTCAAAGAAAAAAACCACATGATCATCTCACTAGATGCTGAAAAGGCATTTGACAAAATCCAACACCCCTTCATGATAAAGGTCTTGGAGCAATCAGGAATACAGGGAACATACCTAAACATAATAAAGGCAATTTACAGCAAGCCAACAGCCAACATCAAATTAAATGGAGAGAAACTCAAAGCAATTCCACTAAAATCAGGAACGAGGCAAGGCTGTCCGCTCTCCCCATACTTATTCAATATAGTACTTGAAGTTCTAGCCAGAGCAATAAGACAACATAAGGAGATTAAGGGGATACAAATTGGAAAGGAAGAAGTCAAGCTTTCCCTATTTGCAGATGACATGATAGTATACTTGAGCAACCCCAAAGATTCCACCAAGGAACTGATACAGCTTATAAACACCTTCAGCAACATAGCAGGATACAAGATCAACTCCAAAAAATCAGTAGCCCTCCTATATACAATGGACAAAAAAGCGGAGAAGGAAATCAGAGATACATCACCCTTTACTATAGCCACAAATGACATAAAATACCTTGGGGTAATACTAACCAAGCAAGTGAAGGACCTATATGACAAGAACTTTAAGTCCCTGAAAAAAGAAATTGAAGAAGATGTCAGAAAATGGAAAGATCTCCCATGCTCATGGATAGGCAGAACTAACATAGTAAAAATGGCAATCTTACCAAAAGCAATCTACAGATTCAATGCAATCCCCATCAAAATACCAACACAATTCTTCACAGACCTGGAAAGAATAATACTCAACTTCATATGGAAAAACAAAAAACCCAGGATAGCCAAAAGAATCCTGTACAATAAAACAACCTCTGGAGGCATCACGATCCCTGACTTCAAGCTGTACTATAGAGCTACAGTAATAAAAACAGCTTGGTACTGGCATAAAAACCGACATGTGGACCAATGGAATCGAATTGAAGACCCTGATATTAATCCGCACACCTATGAACAAATAATTTTTGACAAAGAAGCCAAAAGTGCACAATGGAAAAAAGAAAGCATCTTCAACAAATGGTGCTGGCAAAACTGGATATCAACATGTAGAAGGCTGCAAATAGATCCATATCTATCACCGTGCACAAAACTTAAGTCCAAGTGGATCAAGGACCTCAACATAAATCCAGCTACTCTGAACCTGCTAGAAGAGAAAGTAGGAAGTAGTCTTGAACACATTGGCATAGGAGACCACTTTCTAAATAGAACACCAGTAGCACAGACACTGAGAGAAACAATCAATCAATGGGACCTCTTGAAACTGAGAAGCTTTTGTAGGGCAAAGGATACGGTCAACAAAGCAAAGCGACAGCCTACAGAATGGGAAAAGATCTTCACCAATCCCACATCTGACAGAGGACTGATATCCAGAATATATAAGGAACTCAAGAAATTAGACATCAAAATGCCCAACAGTCCAATTAAGAAATGGGCTATAGAACTAAACAGAGAATTCTCAACAGAGGAAACTCAAATGGCTGAAAGACATTTAAGGAATTGCTCAACATCCCTAATCATCAGGGAAATGCAAATCAAAACAACTCTGAGATACCACCTTACGCCTGTCAGAATGGCTAAGATCAAAAACACTGAAGACACCTTATGCTGGAGAGGATGTGGAGCTAGGGGAACTCTCCTCCACTGCTGGTGGGAATGCAAGCTTGTACAACCACTTTGGAAATCAATATGGCGATTTCTTAGAAAATTGGGAATCCATCTCCCCCAAGATCCAGCTATACCACTCTTGGGCATATACCCAAGGAATGCTCAACCACACCACAAGAGCACTTGTTCAGCTATGTTCATATCAGCGTTGTTTGTAATAGCCAGAACATGGAAACAACCTAGATGCCCTTCAACTGAAGAATGGATAAACAAAATGTGGTACATATACACAATGGAATACTACTCAGCAGAGAAAAACAATGACATCATGAGGTTTGCAGACAAATGGATGGATCTAGAAAAAATCATCCTGAGTGAGGTATCCCAGACTCAGAAAGACAAACATGGTATGTACTCACTCATAACAGGATACTAGATGTGGAACAAGGATGACTGGACTGCTACTCACATCACCAGGCAGGCTACCTGGAAAACAGGACCCCAAGAAAGACACAGGGATCGCCCAACGACAGAGAAATGGAATGAGATCTACATGAACAGCCTGGACAGGAGTGGGGGTAGTGAAGGGCGAGGGTCGAGGGAAAGAGAGCTTGGGTGAGTGGGAGATCCCAGCTGGATCAAAAACAGAGAGGGAGAACAAGGAATAGGAGACCATGGTAAATGAAGACCACATGAGAATAGGAAGAAACAAAGTGCTAGAGAGGCCCACAGAAATCCACAAAGATACCCCCACAACAGACTGCTGGCAATGGTCGAGAGACAATCCGAACTGACCTACTCTGGTGATGGGATGCCAAACACCCTAATTGTCGTGCTAGAAACCTCATCCAACTACTGATGGATCTGGAGGCAGAGATCCATGACTAGGCCCCAGGTGGATCTCTGGGAGTCCAATTAGCGAGAATGAGGAGGGTTTATATGAGAGAGAATTGTTGAGACCAAGGTCGGATAAAGCACAGAGACAAATAGCCAAACAAACGGAAACACATGAAATATGAACCAATGGCTGAGGGGTCACCAACTGGATCAGGCCCTCTGAGTGGGTGAGACAGTTGATTGGCCTGATCTGTTTGGGAGGCATCCAGGCAGTGGGACAGGGTCCTGTGCTCATTGCATGAGTTGGCTGTTTGAAACCTGGGGCCTATGCAGGGTCCCTTGGCTCAGCATGGGAGGAGGGGACTGGACCTACCTGGACTGAGTCCACCAGGTTGATCTCAGTCTGTGGGGAAGGCTTTGCCCTGGAGGAGATTGGAATGGGGGGCGGGCTGGGGGGAAGGTGAGGGGGGCGGGAGGGGGGAGAACAAGGGAATCTGTGGCTGATATGTAGAACTGAATTGTATTGCAAAATAAAAATTAAAAAAAAAAAAAAGAAACACACTCTGCTTTTGAGAAAAGAGCACTCTTCTACTCTGCTGTGTTTCCTAGGTGTTCCGAAAAGTGAGCTTGCTCAGAACAAAAAAACTGTGCTTCCTACACACACGGCCATATCTATTTCAAGTCTGCTTAGGAACCTGACAAGAAGAGTAGATCCTCTTCAGTCCAATACACTGTACTTGCTGGGAAGAGACGCCAGTGCTATTTGTCCTGTGTATGGCAATGGCAGCGCAATAGTGACTCTTCTTACCAGAAAACAACTCTTGCTTGTAGGACCAGAAACTGCATGTGATTCAACTCCATTTAGGACTGGCAAACAAAAGCTAGCTCTCCTTACAAGAAACACACTCTGCTTTAGAGAAAAGAGCACACTTCTACTCTACTGTGTTTCCTAAAGGGCCAGAATAGTGAGCTTGCTCAGAACAAAAGAACTGTGCTTCCTACACACGGGCCATATCTAGTTCAACTCTGCTTAGGAAACTGAGAAGAACAGTAGCTCCTCTTCAGTCCAATACACTATATTGCAGGGAACAGACGCGAGTGCTATTTGCACTGTGTATGGCATTGGAGCACAATAGTGACTTCTCTTACCAGAAAACAACTCTTGCTCGTAGACAAAAAACTGCATGTGACTCAACTCCATTTAACTGGGAAACAAACTCTAGCTCGACTTCCAAGAAACACACTCTGCTTTTGAGAAAAGAGCACTCTTCTACTCTACTGTGTTTCCTATGTGTTCCGAACAGTGAGCTTGCTCAGAACAAAAAAACTGTGCTTCCTACTCACACGGCCATATCTAGTTCAACTCTGCTTAGGAAACTGACAAGAACAGTAGCTCCTCTTTAGTCCGATACACTGTACTTGCTGGAAAGAGACGCGAGTGCTATTTGCACTGTGTATGTCAATGGGAGCACAATAGTGACTCATCTTACCAGAAAACAACTCTTTTTCGTAGGACCAGAAACTGCATGTGATTCAACTCCATTTTGGATTGGGAAACAAACGCTAGCTCGCCTTACAAGAAACACACTCGGCTTTAGAGAAAAGTGCACTCTTCTACTCTTCTGTGTTTCCTATAGGGCCAGAACAGTGAGCTTGCTCAGAACATAAGAACTGTGCTTCCTACACACGGGCCATATCTAGTTGAACTCTGCTTAGGAAACTGACAAGAACAGTAGCTCCTCTTCAGTCCAATACACTGTACTTGCTGGGAAAAGACGCGAGTGCTATTTGTACTGTGGATGGCAATAGGAGCACAATAGTGACTTTCCTTACCAGAAAACAACTCTTGCTCATAGGACCAGAAACTGCATGTGATTCAACTCCATTTAGGACTGGGAAACAAACGCAAGCTCGCCTTACAAGAAACACACTCTACTTTTGAGAAAAGAGCACTCTTCTACTCTACTTTCTTTCTTATGGTGTCCGAACAGTGAGCTTGCTCAGAACAAAAGAACTGTGCTTCCTACACACACGGCCATATCTAGTTCAATTCTGCTTAAGAACCTGACAAGAACAGTAGATCCTCTTCACTCCAATACACTCTACTTGCGGGGAACAGACGCGAGTGCTATTTGCACTGTGTATGGCATTGGAGCACAATAGTGACTTGTCTTACCAGAAAACAACTCTTGCTCGTAGGACAAAAAACTGCATGTGACTCAACTCCATTTAGGACTGGGAAACAAACGCTAGCTCGACTTCCAAGAAACACACTCTGCTTTTGAGAAAAGAGCACTCTTCTACTCTACTGTGTTTCCTATGGGTTCCGAACAGTGAGATTGCTCAGAACAAAAAAACTGTGCTTCCTACACACACGGCCATATCTAGTTCAAGTCTGCTTAGGAACCTGACAAGAACAGTAGATCCTCTTCAGTCCAATACACTATACTTGCTGGGAACAGACGCCAGTGCTATTTGTCCTGTGTATGGCAATGGCAGCGCAATAGTGACTCTTCTTACCAGAAAACAACTCTTGCTCGTAGGACTAGAAACTGCATGTGATTCAACTCCATTTAGGACTGGGAAACAAACGCTACCTTGCCTTACAAGAAACACACTCTACTATAGGGAAAAGAGCACTCTTCTACTTTATTGTGTTTCCTATAGGGCCAGAACAGTGAGCTTGCTCAGAACAAAAGAACTGTGCTTCCTACACACGGGCCATAACTAGTTCAACTCTGCTTAGTAAACTGACAAGAACAGTAGCTCCTCTTCAGTCCGATAAACTGTACTTGCTGGGAAAAGACGCGAGTGCTATTTGCACTGTGTATGGCAATGGGAGCGCAATAGTGGCTTTCCTTACCAGAAAACAACTCTTTCTCGTAGGACCAGAAACTGCATGTGATTCAACTCCATTTAAGACTGGGAAACAAATGCTAGCTCGCCTTACAAGAAACACACTCTGCTTTTGATAAAAGAGCATTCTTCTACTCTACTGTGTTTCCTATGGTGTCCGAACAGTGAGCTTGCTCAGAACAAAAGAACTGTGCTTCCTACACACACGGCCATATCTAGTTCAAGTCTGCTTAGGAACCTGACAAGAACAGTAGATCCTCTTCAGTCCAATACACTATACTTGCTGGGAACAGACGCCAGTGCTATTTGTCCTGTGTATGGCAAAGGCAGCGCAATAGTGACTCTTCTTACCAGAAAACAACTCTTGCTCGTAGGACCAGAAACTGCATGTGATTCCACTACATTTAGGACTGGGAAACAAACTCTAGCTCGCTTTACAAGAAGCACACTCTGCTTTTGAGAAAAGAGCACTCTTCTACTCTACTGTGTTTCCTAGGTGTTCCGAAAAGTGAGCTTGCTCAGAACAAAAAAACTGTGCTTCCTACACACACGGCCATATCTAGTTCAAGTCTGCTTAGGAACCTGACAAGAACAGTAGATCCTCTTCAGTCCAATACACTGTACTTGCTGGAAAGAGACGCCAGTGCTATTTGTCCTGTGTATGGCAATGGCAGCGCAATAGTGACTCTTCTTACCAGAAAACAACTCTTGCTTGTAGGACAAGAAACTGCATGTGATTCAACTCCGTTTAGGACTGGCAAACAAAAGCTAGCTCACCTTACAAGAAACACACTCTGCTTTAGAGAAAAGAGCACACTTCTACTCTACTGTGTTTTCTATAGGGCCAGAAGAGTGAGCTTGCTCAGAACAAAAGAACTGTGCTTCCTACACACGGTCCATATCTAGTTCAACTCTGGTTAGGAAACTGAGAAGAACAGTAGCTCCTCTTCAGTCCAATACACTGTACTTGCAGGGAACAGACGCGAGTGCTATTTACACTGTGTATGGCATTTGGAGCACAATAGTGACTCGTCTTACCAGAAAACAACTCTTGCACGTAGGACAAAAAACTGCATGTGACTCAACTCCATTTAGGACTGGGAAACAAACGCTAGCTTGCCTTACAAGAAACACACTCTGCTTTTGAGAAAAGAGCACTCTTCTACTCTACTGTGTTTCCTATGGGGTCCGAACAGTGAGCTTGCTCAGAACAAAAGAACTGTGCTTCCTACACACACGGCCATATCTAGTTCAATTCCGCTTAGGAACCTGACAAAAAGAGTAGATCATCATCAGTCCAATACACTGTACTTGTTGGGAACAGACGCCAGTGTTATTTGTCCTGTGTATGGCAATGGCAGCACAATAGTGACTCTTCTTATCAGAAAACAACTCTTGCTCGTAGAACCAGAAACTGCATGTGATTCCACTCCATTTAGGACTGGGAAACAAACTCTAGCTTGCTTTACAAGAAACACACTCTGCTTTTGAGAAAAGAGCACTCTTCTACTCTACTGTGTTTCCTATAGGGCCAGAACAGTGAGCTTGCTAGAACAAAAGAACTGTGCTTCCTACACACGGGCCATAACTAGTTCAACTCTGCTTAGGAAACTGACAAGAACAGTAGCTCCTATTCGGTCCAATACACTGTACTTGCTGGGAAAAGACGCGAGTGCTATTTGCCTTGTAAAGTGCAATGGGAGCGCAATAGTTACTTTCCTTACCAGAAAACAACTCTTGTTCATAGGACCAGAAACTGCATGTGATTCAACTCCATTTAGGACTAGGAAACAAACGCTAGCACGCCTTACAAAAACACACTCTGCTTTTGAGAAAAGAGCACTCTTCTACTCTACTGTGTTTCCTATGTGTTCTGAACAGTGAGCTTGCTCAGAACAAAAAAACTGTGCTTCCTACACACACGGCCATATCTAGTTCAAGTCTGCTTAGGAACCTGACAAGAACAGTAGATCCTCTTCAGTTCAATACACTGTACTTGCTGGGAACAGACGCCAGTGCTATTTGTCCTGTGTATGGCAATGGCAGCGCAATAGTTACTCTTCTTACCAGAAAACAAATCTTGCTCGTAGGACCAGAAACTGCATGTGATTCAACTCCATTTAGGACTGGGAAACAAACTCTAGCTCGCTTTACAAGAAACACACTCTGCTTTTGAGAAAAGAGCACTCTTCTACTCTTCTGTGTTTCCTATAGGGCCAGAACAGTGAGTTTGCTCAGAAAAAAAGAACTGTACTTCCTACACACACGGGCCATATCTAGTTCAACTCTGCTTAGGAAACTGAGAAGAACAGTAGCTCCTTTTCAGTCCAATACACTGTACTTGCTGGGAACAGACGGGAGGACTATTTGCCCTGTGTATGGCAATGGGAGGGCAATAGTGACTTTCCTTACCAGAAAACAACTCCTGCTCGTAGGACCAGAAACTGCATGTGATTCCACTCCATTTAGGACTGGGAAACAAACGCTAGCTTGCCTTACAAGAAACACATTCTGCTTTAGAGAAAAGAGCACTCTTCTACTCTACTGTGTTTCCTATGGGGTCCAAACAGTGAGCTTGCTCAGAACAAAAGAACTGTGCTTCCTACACACGCGGGCCATATCTAGTTCAACTCTGCTTAGGAAACTGACAAGAACAGTAGCTCCTCTTCAGTCGGATACACTGTTCTTGCTGGGAACAGACGTGAGAGCTATTTGCACTATGTGTGGCAAGGGGAGCACAATAGTGACTTTCCTTACCAGAAAACAACTCTTGCTCTTAGGACCAGAAACTGCATGTGATTCAACTCCATTTAGGACTGGGAAACAAATGCTAGCTCGACTTACAAGAAACACACTCTGCTTTAGAGAAAAGAGCACTCTTCTACACTACTGTGTTTCCTATGGTGTCCGAACAGTGAGCTTGCTCAGAACAAAAGAACTGTGCTTCCTACACACACGGCCATATCTAGTTCAATTCTGCTTAGGAACCTGACAAGAACAGTAGATCCTCTTCAGTCCAATACACTCTACTTGCTGGGAACAGACGCCAGTGCTATTTGTCCTATGTATGGCAATGGCAGCGCAATAGTGACTCTTCTTACCAGAAAACAACTCTTGCTCGTAGGACTAGAATCTGCATGTGATTCAACTCCATTTAGGACTGGGAAACAAACGCTAGCTCGCCTTACAAGAAACACACTCTGCTTTTGAGAAAAGAGCACTCTTCCACTCTACTGTATTTCCTATAGGGCCAGAATAGTGAGCTTGCTCAGAACAAAAGAACTGTGTTTCCTACACACGGGCCATAACTAGTTCAACTCTGCTTAGGAAACTGACAAGAACAGTAGCTCCTCTTCAGTCCAATACACTGTACTTGCTGGGAACAGACGTGAGAGCTATTTGCACTATGTATTGCAAGGGGAGCACAATAGTGACTTTCCTTACCAGAAAACAACTCTTGCTCTTAGGACCAGAAACTGCATGTGATGCAACTCCATTTAGGACTGGGAAACAAACGCTAGCTCGCCTTACAAGAAACACACTCTGCTTTAGAGAAAAGAGCACTCTTCTACACTACTGTGTTTCTTATGGTGTCCGAACAGTGAGCTTGCTCAGAACAAAAGAACTGTGCTTCCTACACACGGCCATATCTAGTTCAATTCTGCTTAGGAACCTGACAAGGACAGTAGATCCTCTTCAGTCCAGTACACTGTAATTGCTGGGAACAGACACCAGTGCTGTTTGTCCTGTGTATGGCAATGGCAGCACAATAGTGACTCTTCATACCAGAAAACAACTCTTGCTCGTAGGATCAGAAACTGCATGTGATTCAACACCATTTAGGACTGGGAAACAAAAGCTAGCTCACCTTACAAGAAACACGCTTTGCTTTAGAGAAAAGAGCACTCTTCTACTCTACTGTGTTTCCTATAGGGCCAGAATACTGAGCTTGCTCAGAACAAAAGAACTGTGCTTCCTACACATGGGCCATATCTAGTTCAACTCTGCTTAGGAAACTGACAAGAACAGTAGCTCCTCTTCAGTCCGATACACTGTACTTGCTGGGAACAGACGCGAGTGGTATTTGCACTGTGTATGGCAATGGGAGCGCAATAGTGACTTTCCTTACCATAAAACAACTCTTGCTTGTAAGACCAGAAACTTCATGTGATTCAACTCCATTTAGGACTGGGAAACAAATGCTAGCTCGCCTTACATGAAACACACTCTGCTTTTGAGAAAAGAGCACTCTTCTACTCTACTGTGTTTCCTATAGGGCCAGAATAGTGAGCTTGCTCAGAACAAAAGAACTGTGCTTCCTAAACACACGGGCCATATCTAGTTCAACTCTGCTTAGGAAACTGACAAGAACAGTAGCTCCTCTTCCGTCCAATACACTGTACTTGCGGGGAACAGACGCGAGTGCTATTTGCACTGTGTATGGCAATTGGAGCACAATAGTGACTTGTCTTACCAGAAAACAACTCTTGCTCGTAGGACAAAAAACTGCATGTGACTCAACTCCATTTATGACTGGGAAACAAACGCTAGCTCGACTTCCAAGAAACACACTCTGCTTTTGAGAAAAGAGCACTCTTCTACTCTACTGTGTTTCTAATGGGGTCCAAAGAGTGAGCTTGCTCAGAACAAAAGAACTGTGCCTCCTACATGCACGGACCATATCTAGTTCAATTGTGCTTAGTAAACTGACAAGAACAGTAGCTCCTATTCAGTCCAATACACTCTACTTGCTGGGAAAAGACGCTAGGGCTATTTGCCTTGTAAAGGGCAATGGGAGTGCAATAGTGACTTTCCTTACCAGAAAACAACTCTTGTTCATAGGACCAGAAACTGCATGTGATTCAACTCCATTTAGGACTAGGAAACAAACGCTAGCTCGCCTTACAAAAACACACTCTGCTTTTGAGAAAAGAGCACTCTTCTACTCTACTGTGTTTCCTATGTGTTCCGAAAAGTGAGCTTGCTCAGAACAAAAAAACTGTGCTTCCTACACACACGGCCATGTCTTGTTCAAGTCTGCTTAGGAACCTGACAAGAACAGTAGATCCTCTTCAGTTCAATACACTGTACTTGCTGGGAACAGACGCCAGTGCTATTTGTCCTGTGTATGGCAATGGCAGCGCAATAGTTACTCTTCTTACCAGAAAACAAATCTTGCTCGTAGGACCAGAAACTGCATGTGATTCAACTCCATTTAGGACTGGGAAACAAACTCTAGCTCGCTTTACAAGAAACACACTCTGCTTTTGAGAAAAGAGCACTCTTCTACTCTTCTGTGTTTCCTATAGGGCCAGAACAGTGAGTTTGCTCAGAAAAAAAGAACTGTACTTCCTACACACACGGGCCATATCTAGTTCAACTCTGCTTAGGAAACTGAGAAGAACAGTAGCTCCTTTTCGGTCCAATACACTGTACTTGCTGGGAACAGACGGGAGGACTATTTGCCCTGTGTATGGCAATGGGAGTGCAATAGTGACTTTCCTTACCAGAAAACAACTCCTGCTCGTAGGACCAGAATCTGCATGTGATTCCACTCCATTTAGGACTGGGAAACAAACGCTAGCTTGCCTTACAAGAAACACATTCTGCTTTAGAGAAAAGAGCACTCTTCTACTCTACTGTGTTTCCTATGGGGTCCAAACAGTGAGCTTGCTCAGAACAAAAGAACTGTGCTTCCTACACACGCGGGCCATATCTAGTTCAACTCTGCTTAGGAAACTGACAAGAACAGTAGCTCCTCTTCAGTCGGATACACTGTTCTTGCTGGGAACAGACGTGAGAGCTATTTGCACTATGTATGGCAAGGGGAGCACAATAGTGACTTTCCTTACCAGAAAACAACTCTTGCTCTTAGGACCAGAAACTGCATGTGATTCAACTCCATTTAGGACTGGGAAACAAATGCTAGCTCGACTTACAAGAAACACACTCTGCTTTAGAGAAAAGAGCACTCTTCTACACTACTGTGTTTCCTATGGTGTCCGAACAGTGAGCTTGCTCAGAACAAAAGAACTGTGCTTCCTACACACACGGCCATATCTAGTTCAATTCTGCTTA